>NW_024045131.1:1404149-1418407 GCF_012273895.1 Zerene cesonia | reverse complement strand
GTAATAAATGTTATTTGCAGTTAACAATTTTCTTTTTTCTTTATTACAATATTTATGGCAAGACTAGGTATATAGTTTGTTTAATTGCCTTTTACTTCTAATATATTATTAGTGTACCCCAGTATCCAGCAGACACACGTTTTTTTTTGTGATAGCGGGCAATTCGGCTGGTGGTTCGCCTGCAGCATGCAACACTAACTACACCGATCTACGCTGGGGTATGTGGGGGGTGTGGTACCTTCCCCGGTGCGAGCTGGGCCAATTTGTGCCGAAGCGTGCTCGTGCGTCGTCCCACACTCAAGTTGTACTATGTTCCCGCATCAGAGCGAGGGTGATCCATCTTGTAAAGAGCAGTGGAGCAAGAGTTAGATAGATGACTTACAGTGAAAATCTAGTCCACTTCCCAGTACTAACTACAATTAATATAAAATACTTATATTATGAAACTGAAGAGTTTGTTGATCGCACTAATCTCGGGAACGGTTGGAATTTATTTTATTTTATAATTTTTTTATTAGGTACTAAAGACCGTGTATATTACGAACAATAGAACCGGCAATGAAAAACTTTGCGCAAGGGCGAAAATATACTCATATAAAATATATAAAATATACTCAGCGAAGATTCATAGGACGGGTAAATATAAAAGTTCGAAAAATATATCGATAGAATATTAATAGGGACTTCTAATATTCAATCAATTGTTATCTATAAAAAAAGTGGAGTCCCGTGTCCCCTAGTGGGGTATGGGACAGATGATATACATCTGTTTCACTGATCGATATTGTTTATGGACAAGTAGGTGATCAGCCTTCTATGTCCTGCCAGACCGAGTCATTTTTTTTGCGTCTCCAGCGGTAATCGAAATCAGGACCCCTCGGCTCTAAGCTCACGCGTTAACCACTGCACCAAGTAGGCGGTCATATTTTATTAGCATGTTATATATTCAATCAATTGTTATCTATAAATGTTCAGGTAGTGCTGGTCGTATATAATTTTCTTTGGGATTATTAGCCTGAAGGACTACTTCATGTTAGCCCGGACACGTGGGTGAACTGAAGGTTCACTCTGCTTCACATGGTTTGTTCTAATCCCCCTTGACGGGGATGAGAACCTCGCCTATGGCTGTCGCATGAATGAAGGGGGTCGGAAGGGCCGTCGGTCGGGCGCTCACCCGGGTGGGCGCGGGAACGTGCATAAGGGTCCTGGTCTTCGTCTTCGTCTTCGCATATTATGCGGCCCCACCCGTGGCCATCTATAACATAATTGAAAAAAAAAAAGATAAATGTCAATTTCTAACATTATAGTCACACTGGTTATCCGAGATTATGTAATAAAACGTATTACAGAGTCAGCAAGTAGTTATTTAGATTAAACTGTGCTGTGATAAGAATCGGACGCATTCTTGTAAGTTCATCTATCCTACCTAGAAATTTTTCGATCATAAAATATATAAACGAATTACGATAAAAAGGTTATACCGTTTCTAAAATAGCATTTAAAAAAAATATATTGTTTTTCATAATCTTCCGGCAATTGGTCTATTTATTTATTTATTTATTTATCTTATTGGCTATTATATTAATTTTTCGGGTTTGCTTAAAATCTTGAAGCATGTAAAAAGCATGATTCATGGATTCCTGAATTAAAAAGTTCAGGGATACAGATAGAAAGGGTTGGGAGGTGTAAGGAAATGGATACGATCTTCCAGCTCCCTTATTTAACTCACGAAACACACTAGTATCCACATGCTACTATCAGACTCGATCTTCTGTGAGGATGTGGTACCTTCTCCGGTGCGAGCTGACACAAATGCCGAAGCGTGCTACCCTCCTAATATGAACACAGCTGGTGTTTTCGAGGGGAAAGTTTGCGAGGTTGCATAGATATGTATTACTTTTTTATGTGATATCGGGCAACTGAGCTGGCGGTTCGCCTGATGGTAAACAATCACCATCACCCGTGAACAGAGCAGAGGTAGTGCCGGTGCGAATGTGCTTCCCGCTTTTAATGGGTACGGGATATGGAAAGAATTGACGACTGGAAAGAAGGAATGGAGTGGGAAGGATGAGGAGAAAACAGGCCTCTAGCTCCCCCACAATACTCTTATTATTTTATCGGTTAGCTATAATAAAAAATTGTTGCAGCCTCAATATGAAAGCTCTGGTTTTTGATGGTAAAAGTCTGTCAGTCAAATATGATGAGAACTATCCTATGCCCAGGATAGAAAATGATACGGATGTTATTGTGAAGGTCGAATATTCTGGAGTTTGTGGCACGGATATACATATAATTCAGGTATTTTTAAATTATGTTTCTTTCTTCTGCCCATAAAGTATAGTCTATGGTCCATATTTTCACACAGGTCTACATATGCCTAAAAAATGCGAGTATATGTAATGAATCAATTTGGCTAAAATTTGATACGGAGATGGTTTGAGGCCCTCTTACGGGCTATTTTATCTTTGTCTGCGTGGGGGAAGCCGCGGGCGTTGGGCTAGTGAAGCATATAAAATGTTACCTATATACAAGTAAACATTATCACAGATGATTTGAACTTTGACCTGGATAACACAAGGGCATAAAAACACTAATTAGTTCAAATTAATGGTATAAACCACGGATTACATAATACTACTAGTATAGTATTATATTATCTGTGTTAATACTATACTAAGTAAAACAAAGCGCTGTTCTAACACTCGCTTAATCTAGTTTGTTCGTATACCAATACTAGCTGCGCCCCGCGGTTTCACCCGCGTAAGTCTTTATCAAATATGATATATATGAATATATAGTATAGTTGCCTATGTGTTCTTCCAGTTGTCCAGCTATCTACGTACCAAATTTCATTGCAAACGGGTCAGTAGTTTTTGACTTACAAACTTTCGCGTTTATAATAGTATTATTTATTATTTTTAAAATGCTTGACCCTAATTTTTTATCTTTATTTGCTTTTTTTAAGTTTATGACATGTACATTTTACAAAATGTTATACAATACTAGCGTTTGCCCGTTGCTTTTACGCATTAAATTCGGAGTAGTTTAAGAGATGTTAGTATACATATAACCCTTTTCCTAAAATCACTCTTATCTATTAAAAACAAAAAACGCCATCCAAATCCGTTGCGTAGTTTTAATGATTTAATCTCACACTATGTAGTTATAATAAAAAAAAAAAACATTTTTTTTACTAACATAGTCATAAGTCATGTTACTGACGTTTTTTTTTAATGTCGTAGCGGGCAACTGAGCTGGTGGTTCGCCTGATGGTAAGCGATCACCACCGCCCATGAACATTCGCAAAGGTAGGGCCTCTGCGAATGCGCTGCCCGCTTTTTTGGGGTAAGGGAAAACGAATGGATTAACGACTGGAAAGAAGGAATGGACTGGGACGGGTGAGGAAAAGGAAACGGGCCTCCGGCTCCCCCACTCACCATACGAAACACAGTGGCATGCCACTATTTCACGCCGGTTTTCTGTGGGGGTGTGGTACTTCCCCGGTGCGAGCTGGCCCAATTCGTGCCGAAGCGTGCTCGACTCCCACAATAAATATAGAAATATAATACCTACTATAATATTAAAATATCATCTTTTAATTAAATTAATACAGTTGCTGTTCCTTTTTTTCGCCAATGGAAGTTAACAGTGTAGATTAAGAAGTTACATATAAAGACATAATATTGGTACCTTCTCTGAATATATGAAGTTCCCCTCGCAAGTTAGTTAAGATACTCCTCCGAAACAGCTGGAACGATTTTTATGAAATTTTATATGCATAGTAGGTAGTTTTCATACGCCACTTATTTTAGGGCGAGTTTCCAGCATCAAAGGAGAAGCCCTTACCCCTTGGACATGAGTTCAGTGGAACTATAATCGAAGTGGGCAAGAAATCCGTCTTCAAAGTTGGACAGAAAGTTGTCGTTGACCCCAACTGGTAAGAATCCTGTTCTTTAATATCACAGATAATATTATTATAATATCGACTACTAATAATATGAACCTGCAGAGTTTGTTTGTTTGAACGCGCTCATCCAACGAACTACTTAATCAGTTCCGAAACACACTCCATTGCTTCCTTCATGATCCCTAAGTGAGAACCACAACTTTGATCCTAACTATCTTGACAATCTATTGGTGTAATTTTGTATTGGATTAAAAAAAAATCTAAATCTGAATTTAAAGAGTAAACGTTTATAATATGTACCTAGGTAGGCTAGGTACATATTATAACAATTACTCAAGGGAAGCTCCAAAAATTATTTTTTTTTGCATATTTCAATGCTGCTTCCCTTCTGTTGATCTTATAGTTAAGTTATATAACCGATGCTCTTCCTCGGTAAATGGACTATCTAATCCTTCCTACATAATATTATAAATGCGAAAGTTTGTAAGGATGTGTGTGCGTTTGCACTTTTACGCAAAAACAACTGAACCGATTGCAATGAAATTTGGTACGTAGACAGCTGGACAACTGGTATAACATATAGGCAACTTTTTATCCCGATATTCCTACGGGATACGGACTTACGCGGATGAAACCGCGAGGCGTAGCTAGTACACATATAATTTTTCAATCAGCCGCTTTTTCCTGAGATAAGCGCGTTCATTAAAGCTCTATATCAGATCGTATTATCTTATCTGTAATATTAGTATGCTTCCTCACGTAACGTAAACTGCTTAGCTTTCCAATCCAATATTTATAATACGACCAGTTTCTCGAAATATGTACATCTAATCTTAATACTTTATCTATAACATTATAAATATTGAATTGATTACATATATAGGTAATATTATTCTAATTTTTTTGTGATAAATGACTAAAAAAGACAATTATGATGAGTTATACTTGTATTGCTCGTCTTGTCCCCCCCCCCCAAACAAATTTTATACTGATCCCCATTTACACGGGCGCCGCTGTCTGAGGGGGCGCGGCGCTAAGACGTAGACTGGTCAGACCTAGAGGGCGCCAGGGTTTCATTACACACGGGCGCTACACGAGCTGGAATCGCCCCTGGATCCATAACAAGCTCTTGCTTCCAGCGCCTGCAACCTCTGCACCTTCTGCCGCAACGGCAACTACCAGTACTGTCTCACAGCCGGAATCAACAGTACCATAGGTATATTCAGGGACGGCGGATGGGCACAGTACGTGAAATGCCCTCAGGATCAGGTGTACGCGTTGCCTGATGGCATTACTACCAAACAGGGTAAGATACCGTATACATCTATATCTACCAATGAGGTCCCTTTTGTAATTTTTGTTATCCTACTAATATTATAAATGCGAAAGTTTGTAAGGATGTGTGTGTTTGTTGCTCTTTCACGAAAAAACTACCGAACCGATTGCAATGAAATTTGGTACGTAGACAGCTAGACAACTGGAATAACATATAGCCACTTTTTATCTCGATATTCCTTCAGAATACGCACTTACGCGGGTGAAACCGCGGGGCCCAGCAAGTATTAAAATAAATGTATTCACGGTACATTTAGCAAAATCATTTTTTTAATTAATTTAATTTGTTTAATTTTTTTTTAAATAAAAATATTTTTATTTTTTATTTTTTGTGTTATCTGTCTGTATCTTTCGAAGATTTCCCCGATACCAAAGAAGATAATCTGTACTAGACGCTGGTCGAAGACCTTTAAATTCTAGTTTATAACGGTTAATTGTTTGTTCTGTACTAACTTATCGATCGTTTAAATAACTATATAAAGCGTACAAATTTGTTTATAAAAGACTGTCTGAAATAAAAAAATTTGAGAGGTGTCTAGGGACACCTGGATGGAACGAAGTTCCTCTCGATTAATTAGTGAAGGAATTGTAATAAAATTTTATTTTTTAAGTTATAATAATATTTTTTTATTATTAACAAATATAATGTTATATAAACTTAATCAGTAGGCTCTGTTCAATGCGAAATAGAAATTATTTTCTTTAATAAATATTAGCTTGCTTTCCATAAGAGAGAGAGAGAGACAGACAGAGAAACATGCGACGCCGCACAGCTTACAATAGCTCGCTATAGCAAAAAGTGTCGTGACAACTTTCGTAAGAATTTTTTCCGTCTAGCTCCCTTTCACAACGCGATAAGGTACTTCGTTCCAATAAAATAAAAAATCGTTATCTTATAACTTTAAACGAGCAATTCTTGTATATATATATATATATATATATATATATATATATATATATATATATATTATTTTATTATATAGTTTATATATATATATATATATATATATACATACATATTATATAATTGGAATCTCGGAATCGGCTCCAACGATTTTCATGAAATTTAGTATATAGGGGGTTTCGGGGGCGATAAATCGATCTAACTAGGAATTTTATTTAGAAAATGTCATATTCGTGTTTTATTCGTGTTTTTTTTTTCCTGACGTCTATTGGTGAATAATAATACTATTTTGCTTCGTAGATAGCTGGACAACTGAAATAACACATAGGCACTTTTTATACCGATATTCCTACGGGATACGGACTTACGCGGTTTCAACCGCGGGTCACAGCTAGTAAGTCATTAAAAAACAAAGCTTATAGCTTGTCTTGGTTTAAAAAATAAAAGTTTTGTTTTAGCTGGCCTCTGCGAGCCATATTCCTGCGTCGCTCACGGCTACGACAGAGCGTCACCAATCCCTGTTGGGTCTAAAATACTCATTGTAGGAGCTGGAATTATCGGTAAGCTATTTATTCTTTTCGAAATTAAAAACTTTTTAACGGATTTTAAACGCGATTTATTCATTATATTATTAACCCGACATTTCGAACACTTTACAGCGAGCGTGGACACGGGAGACTGGTCTCCGTTAAAAAGTTTTTAATTTCTAAATGTATAATGCTCGCGTAAAATCAAACACAAGAAAACACCATATTTATTCTTTTTCTACAGTTTCTACTATTTTTATTTATTCTTTCTTTTGATACAGGTCTCTCTTAAGGGCTATGCCATTGCTTAAATTTCACGATATGTATTGAGTTTTACATTTTATATAAACTGTATATTATATCCTACTAGTATTATAAATGCGAAAGTTTGTAAGGATGTGTGTGTGTGTGTTTGTTGCTCTTTCACGCAAGAACTACTGAACCGATTGCAATTAAATTTGGTACGTAGACAGCTGGACAACTGGAATAACATATAGGCAACTTTTTAACCCGATATTCCAATGGGATACGGACTTACGCGGATGAAACCGCGGGGCGCAGCTAGTTACAAATAATTGTTACTTTTACTTTTAAATTACATTTTATTAAGTTGTTTTGTAAGACCGTTTATGAATTCATTTCTTTATGATCCGAATTTTTGTATTATCTTTATTTGCTACAATAAAGTTAATGAGAGATATTTTTTTTTATTATAATATAAAGAACGGAACACTATTTTAAAAATTGTTTTCATACTATTCTTAATGTATACATAATGGTATTAAGCTGATGAGTTTGTTTGTTTATTTGAACGTGCCTATATCAGAAAATGCTCGGTCGATTTGTATAAAATTTTGTATACAGATGTTTCTTTGGATAGCATACGGCGTGTGTCGGGTAGTCTTATGGTTCAAATCAATTTCAGAGATTTTATAAAACTGAAAAAGTCCTAGAAGATAAAGAAGATATTTAATTTACTAACACATATATAATAATACTAATAATAAATTTAAGAAGAACAAGCATTACAAAAATGATATAATTACGTTAATGAGATTATTAAATAATACTCGACAATAAACAAAACATAATTATCTCAAACAAACCGCAAGATTATACAGTACTCAGATACGATTTATCTAGTGTTTCATTAACAAACGAATTTATCTGTTTTATTTACATTTGAATCCGTATGTCTCTTATCAATGTATATTTTACCCATTTGTAAATATTATGTTTTATTTGCGACTCGCGGTCGCATATAATTATAGTAAAAAGACTAAAAATACAAAAATTAAAAATGCGAAAGTTTGTAAGGATGTGTGTGTTTGTTGCTCTTTCACGCAAAAGCTACTGAACCAATTGCAATGAAATTTCGTACGTAGACAGCTGGACAACTGGAATAACATATAGGCAACTTTTTATCCCGATATTCCTACGGGATACGGACTTACGCGGGTGAAACCGCGGGAAGCAGCTAGTAATATATAACTGCGATATATTCGGATTATAGATATATAGTCAAACGAAAAAAAATTCCTTGCATTGTAGGCAAATGTTACGGATTATAATAATCATAGATAATAACGACAGTTTGTAAGCTCGCTAGTTAGTCGTTCTTAACGGTTTTTACATAAATGTTTTTTATATGAATGTTTCTGTGTAATATGACAAATAAATGTGTAAATTTATTACGAATAATATAATAATACAATTTTTTTCGGTATATTTTAATAGATTCATTGAATATATCCTAATTACAGGTAACCTATGGCTCACTACATTACATTTGCAAGGACACCGGGACGTGACCGTCTCGGAAATGAACAAAACCAGACTTGATATTGTTAAGAAGCTTGGTAAACAAATATTATTTATTTATTTATTTTTTATAGTACATATTACCGAAAATTAAATTGACATTGTAAAAAAATAAAAAAGACCATGCCGGCACAAATGCACTATAAGGCGGCCTTATTGCTCAAGAGCAATCTTTTCCAGGCAACCTTTTTGTAAAGGAATGTTTATCGTGTACGCGATGGCACAAAGCAATATTTATATATTATTATTTTTAATTAGGTTTACTATTTTTAATATAAATTATACATAAATTACATTACACATCCATAAACAAAAATCCTTTGCTTCAGTAAAGAATAAAACAGAATAATATATGTAAATATCTATATCATATAATAAATTTGACGAAATTATAATAAAAATGCTTATATAAATAAAAAAAAAAAGTTTTGTTAAAGATTATATGTTAAAATCTTTCAGAAACCGGTTACAGGCTGGTAACACCGGACGTGTTGGCGGCAGAAAAACAGTTGTATGATATTATTATTGATTGCACAGGTAAACTAAATAACAATATATTTTATTCTCCTAATAATATATTTGTTCCTACTGCAGGGACACAGGCAACCTATGAGAGTTTAGCTTTATACATGGGACTAGGCTTTATAAATTATTGTATTATTGGATAGGCTACTTTTCTTATGATGATAGGTTTTGCACCGATTCGTTATGCCCAAATAAATTAAATAAATCAAGCAATTTTTGCTAGTTTCGAGCCTCCGCCCCGATATTTTGATTGAAGTCAATTAAATTGTTAAATTGTAAGAATTTAATTATTCGTTTCAATATAACTATATACGAAATCGTGATACCTCAACCGAATTTATCCTTGCCTTTAATACTAATCAAAAACTTTGTACGTAGGTGTCGGTAAAGTGATGGAAATAAGCTTCAATTATCTTCGTCATGGCGGGAAATACGTTGTGTTCGGTTGCTGCCCGCCGAACCACCAAGCGTCGTATGTATTCTGTTAAAGCGCCATCTAGTTTTATAGTGTTGAAACTAGAAAAATATTTTCTGTACATTTCCTACACTTATAATCCGTAAAACACAATTTTTGTTATTATTTCAAAGTACTGAATCGATTCAAGCCAATTCATAATGACTAGAATACATTTTGAATATGAATATTAAGTATGTTGGTGAAATATAACACATACATGCTTAAAAAAAACTCATCTATTTTTATTAAAATTTTCAGAATAAATCCATACATTATTTACGACAAGGAATTGACAATAATTGGGGTTAAAATCAACCCCTTCAGTTTCCCAAAGGCTATTGGCCTTCTTAGCGCAATGGGAGACAGGTGAGCCTAATTATTTATTCAGAAAATTTATATTTCGGGCTAATAATATAATTTCCCGCCAAATACCAGCCTTTGTATCCGCCTTTTTTATCATCTTATTCTAAATTCAAATTCCAATTCTAATTAATTTCTTCTAACGCAATTTCTCGCCAAATAGGACTTGTTTTATAAGGCTTGTACTTTTAATTTTATCATCAAATTCAACATTCAAATTTATTTATTTATTACTTCAACCCGTACATAATATATTTTTATAATTGTTCATTGTCATTAAATACTTACTTAAAAACACTTAATTCTTATACATAAATTCATACAAGTATTAGAAATTTATAAATATGTTGTAATATTTCAGATATCTGGATTATGAAAAGCTGGGAGTGAAGACATTCGCTTTGTCGGAATATAAACAGGCATTGGCTGCGTTGAAGGATGGATCTATTTCGAAGGCGATATTTAAAATTGAATAAAGTTTATATTAATTAAAAAGTACATGACAATTTTTCTTCCTTTGCTTCCTTCCAAGTTAACCAAAAGATTAGATTATGTTAAATATATATTCTGAATGAAAACTAAACACGTTTTATGGTAAATTATTATTTACTAATAGCAAAACATCAAAATTTCTGCATAATCACATATTATCAAGATAAACAGTAAGTACATTTATATATCAGAGCCATCTATTGTCATTGACACAAATCCCTAGTTTTTAATGAATTTGGTCTAGAATTAAACATTATAATCACTTTTTTAAATTACATACAGTTTTATTTATTAGTAATTAATAATTAGTTCGATCAATAGATAAAATTTATACAATTGTAAATTAAAATTGGTTACACTATTTGGCAATAGATGCTGCAATATTATGCGTCAAGTTTATACTATAGGCCTCTAGATGGCGTTATATACAATAACCTGTTAAAAATCCTGAAAGGCTATTCGTCACAAGATGGCGATAATTTAAATAAAAATGAATTGGATAATTTAAAAAATGTACTAAAGATATAGACGAGATATTCATGGTCATTATAAAATACCAGCTTTCGGAAAGTAAATAAATACCCATCGGAATGTGATATTTACACACAAGAGGTAGCCTGTCGAATTGCTGGCCATTGCGACTTGAAAGAAAAGGCAACCCACTGAATATACTTTCGCATAATTATCATAACAATAGAATAGGTTTTATGTTAAATTAAGATAAAGTAAGCAAGATACAAATCGTTCACCAAGTACTCTTTAAGTGACAATCATATTTTCCTTCAAGGTCCGTTATAATCTAGTGAACGTAAGTTTCTAAAGCCTCATCCGTTCCAGAGTTTACTCTGACTAATAGACGGACAAACATGGTCGTATATATAAATTGCAATATTATTAAATGATCAAGTCTGCTATTTAATTAATATGACAAAAGAAAATGCCTTAGAATATGAATAAATTATGTATCATACAAAAGTACTAAACGAAAATTGGTATATCCGGAGGCTTCTTTCTTTTTCTTTACCTTTCTCAGTCTTTTCTTTCTTTGCAGTCATCCATCGTTTCCATATCCCTTACTCCTTAAAAGCGGGAAGCGCAAACGCAGAGGTCTGAGCCTTTGCGAATGTTCACGGGCGGTGGTGATAGCTGAGCATCAGGTGAACCACGAGCTCAGTGCCCACTATGACTGATTTTTTTTTCCCTTTTTTTTATTTTTTTATTTATTGTGGAAGTCGAGCACGCTTCGGCCCGAATTGGCACGGTTTCACCCGCGTAAGTCTGTATCCCGTAGGAATATCGGGATAAAAAGTTGCCTCTATGTTATTCCAGTTGTCCAGCTGTCTACGTACCAAATTTCATTGCAATCCGTTCAGTAGTTTTTGCGTGAAGCAGCAACAAACACACACACATCCTTATAAACTTTCGCATTTATAATATTAATAGGACTAGTAGGATAGCACAATATATTTATCATTCGCATCACTCATTTACAATTAAATATAGATAATTCATTAAAACCCAAGCACTTCCAACAAACTCCAGTACAATTTCAGACAATAATTAAATTAAATAGCGAGCATTTAACGGGCAGTCGTGATTGACACCGCCCGGGGTATACCTGGCTGCGACGGGTTAACTAACTCGATACACACTTCTATTTTGTTATGTTTTTAGATTACATTGATTTGCGAAACAGTTGCTGATTATACGAAACAACTGAATTGGAAATGAAAACTTTTTAACGGATTTTAAACGGGATTTATTTATTATATTATTATTTATTAATCTCCCCGTGACCACGCTCGCTGTAAAGTGTTCGAAACGTCGGGTTAATAAGATAATGAATTATCGTTAAAAATCCGTGAAAAAGTTTTTAATTTCTCAATGTATAATACTCCCGTAAAATCAAACACACGAAAATACTAAATTGAATTGGAGATAACTTAAATAACTGTTAGCTGCTGATTGTTTTTTTTTTATTTATTTTTTTTTTTTTATGTCACGGTCGGCAATGGAGCTGGTGGGACGCCTGATGGTAAGCGCTACCAACGCCCATGAACATTTGTAGAGGTGTAAAGTCGATTACAGATCCTACGCCTCCACAAAGGGATTGCCGACTTTAAATTGGAAAGGGATTAAGTAAGGATTGGCGAGAGGAATAAAGGAAAGGACTGGGAAGGGGAAGGAAAAGGATATGGCATGATTGTGTGATGTTATTTTAATTAGTATGACAGCACAGTCTTTTTTTTTGTAATTTCAACTTTCGATCCCGTGTATGTCATGTTGGTGATCCTTAATATAATAAATATTTAAATAAATAACATTTTGATGAAATTATAAAATTTATTCTTTTAAGTAGCCTGTTGTGCTCGTGAATGTTTATGTTTTAGTGTAAATATATATTTTTTGTTAGTTTTTGTTATCATTGGTGCACAATAAAGTGTTTTTGTTTGTTTGTTTGTAGTGGAAATCAGCGCTGCGCATTACGCGTAGCACATGCTGAGTAGTTACTCTTTTTAGCACCACACCAATCCTACTAATCCTACTATCTTATCCTACTAATATTATAAATGCGAAGGTTTGTAAGGATGTTGTGTGTGTTTGTTGCTCTTTCACGCAAAAATTACTAAACCGATTGCAATGAAATTTGGTACGTAGACAGCTGGACAACTGGAATAACATAGAGGCAACTTTTTATCCCGATATTCCTACGGGATACGGACTTACGTGGGTGAAAGCGCGGGGCGCAGCTAGATAGTTATAAATCCACCCTCTTATCATACGTTTTTAAAGATTTCATGGTGTTTAATAAGCATTCTTTCTTCCTCTAATCTTTCTTCCTATATTCTTTTTTCTACAAGAACAAATTTTAAAGTATAAACGACTGATTCCAAATTACCGGACAGATCAGGCTGAAATTGGGCTGCCGCCGAGGGGGTCGCGGACGAATTTTAACAAGCACCCGTGGCCCCTTCACTTATGTGGCTCGACGGAACACAGTGGGGTTTTAGTCGGTAGGAATCCGACATAACCCACGACCTCTTCCCCGGGGGCCGATGGTATCTATGCAAGATTTCCCCACTATTTAAAAAAAATGGCTGGAATTGGGCATTTAGTTAGCCCCTATGATATAGGCATCCGCTAAGAAAGGATTTTGATTAATAATACCCCCAAGCGTATAAAAAACTGGATGAAAATTTGTACGATGATACTTTATTTTGACCACGATATAAGCACATCCGTAAAAAATTGGTGACCCATCCAATTTATGGCCGTGCCAACCGTTGCTTAACCTCCATCCTCTATCCACGCACAGCCCAAACCACTGGACGGATCGGGCTGAAATTTGAAATGCAGATAGATGTTATGACGTAGGCATCCGCTAAGAAAGGAATTTGACAAATTCCTCCCCCAAGGGGATAAAATAGGGGATGAAAGTTTGTACCATGATAATTTTGTCCACGCGTGCAAAGCTGGGGGCAACAGCTAGTTTAAATATAAGGGGTGAAGTTATTTCCTTTATTCGCCTGTCACTCGCATACTTGGTTATCTTATTTCTTTAATCTTTCCCTTTTTCCTGGTATCTTTAATGCATTTTTTAAGATAGCGCACACTCGTTTTTTTATCATATTGCGATAAAATATGTTATTTCAAAGTTACTATGGGTTGATTGAAGTTAAATAAATAATGACTTAAGTTGAAAATCATAAAGAAATCAGTTATACCATTTTTGAGATTTGACACAAACATATTTATACAGGCATTTTTTGGGCGAATATTTATTTATTCTATACTAGCTGCGCCCCGCGGTTTCACTCGCGTAAGTCCGTATCCCGTACGAATATCGGGATGAAAAGTTGCCTATACCTAGTCTTGCCATAAATATTGTAATAAAGAAAAAAGAAAATTGTTAACTGCAAATAACATTTA
>NW_024045131.1:1401633-1403149 GCF_012273895.1 Zerene cesonia | reverse complement strand
GTCCAGCTGTCTACGTACCAAATTTCATTGCAATCGGTTCAATAGTCTTTGCGTGAAAGAGCAACAAACACACACACATCCTTACAAACTTTCGCATTTATAATATTAGTAGGATTATCATCGAAAGGCGAAGGTTCTTAAATTCGACCATTACCACGCTTTTACCAGCTTCACCTGCATGTATGTAACCGATTCCTTTAGACTCGATTTTGACCCACTTCAAACGGACAGATTTCATTCAAATTTTATACACGCAAGCCTCGGTGACAATACAATAATTTCATGAGTTTATATTTTAAAGGATCGTTGGGATTTAATAATTTATTTATCGAGTATACACTAAATACACAGGTTGCCTAGCAGAGATTGCTGTCTAGCAATAAGGCCGCCTTTTGTACAAAATATCATTGTGCCAAATTACATTTTGTATAAACTTTAATTTCTGTTTTGTACAATAAAGTATTATAAATAAATAAAATAAATATATAAATATAGATAAACTAGCTACCCGGCGTCGCCCGTGGTTCATATAGCTCATAGCCTTCCTCAATAAATGAGCTATCTAAGACTGAAAGAATTTTTCAAATCGGACCAGTAGTTCCTGAGATTAGCGCGTATATTTATTTTTTAGTTTATTCTATCATTAGAAGTTTTTTCTTATATTTCATATTAATTTCTATAATATTCATACAATATTTGTAACATTAATAAAAAATATATTTACTACTAAATCTGTCTTGTCAAACCCCCAAAACTGCTGGCCGAAATATGTTTGTACATTAATAGCCCAATGTAAACTTTGTAGTAAGTAAACATTAAGTAACCACTTAGTTTCTTGTTTCTGATAGATCGGATGAAATTGATATTAATTCAATTTGAGGGTAGGCTAGCCGCTCGCCCCAGCTTCACCCGGTTTGACCATAGATAAAATCGAAAATGAAACATAACATAGAAACGACTGGGCCGATTTTGATTGACTGGATCGATTCTTTATCGAGTAATCATGGATATGATTGTTTTATTAAACCGGACGGAGCCGGGACAGGTGCGCGTTTCAGAATTTTCTGGAATTTTTCCCACTGTTACGATTTTTTTCTTACTGTTTTCTTTGGTAAGAAAAATCCAACACTTATTAATTTTTAATTCGAATCATCAGTTCCCGAGATTAATAAAGTGAAGTCCCGTGTCCCCTAGTGGGGTATGGGGCAGATGATATACATCTGTTTCCGTTGTCCCGAGATTAATGCATTCAAACAAACAAACTCTTCAGCTTTATTAAGGTATTGCTATCCTAAAAGTATCTAAATTCTAGATTCACCTATTAGAAGGTCTTCAAGTAGTGTCTGGCAATGTTGTACAACACATTCATTGAAAATTACATCTTATTTAGGCGCAATAAAGTTCAAAGTCTATTATATTCGTCGTAACAAAACTCTGCCCAATACACGCGTAGGCAGACTTTTTGACGGACAATTTTTAGCGAAATTACAAGACTAGTTGTTTAATGAACGTGTAT
>NW_024045131.1:1382934-1400633 GCF_012273895.1 Zerene cesonia | reverse complement strand
AAGAACGGATTAACCGATATTGCTGAAAATTTGTACAGAGGTAGCTTAGAACCAGGAAACGGACATAGGAAAGTTTTTATCTCGGACATCCCCCGGGGACGGAAACATGCGAGGAGAAGCCCGGGTCTATCTTTGCGACTACACAAAGCCGCGGGCGGAAAGCTAATAAAATAATAATAATTTAATTTATGAATCTGATGCCTAGAATCCATCCCTGCGCCCGTCAAGCGGTGTGTTTACATGCACTACGAACTACACGTCTGTCTGTACATCGCTATTGATGGCTTCGGATCTGCGAATCTTTGATGCGGTATGCTGAATTTGATAGCTCTAAATATATCAAATGTATCTTATCAAGGACTATAGATATCGCAGGGTAAAGTTTAGACATAAAGACGATTATAAAAATAATATAATGATATTAATTATGTTTTGTAAATACAATTATGTATAAGTTAAACAAAAAATAAACAATTATAATGTATAAAGAATAAAGTTTGTAAACATTAATTTGAAAAAAGGCCAGAATATAAAAGAAACAGATAGTATACTTATATAAGGATGCGTGTGTTTGCTGCTCTTTCACGCAAAAACTTCTGAACCGATTGCAATGTAGTTTGGTACGTAGGTAGCTGGACAACTGGAGTAACATATAGGCAACTTTTTATCCCGATATTTCTACGGGATACGGACTTACGCGGGTGAAACCGCGGGACGCAGCTAATAAATAAATAAATATTTACTATGCGATACAACTAAGGAAAGGAAAGTCAATGACCTTTGTATGTCACTTACGTGTCAAATGTCATGTGAAAATACGATTTACTTAGAAGTATTTTTTGCATTAATGGTTCATTTTATTTTCCATGACTATTACATATAATTTGCATGAAAACGATATATCTAAACTTAGTAGTAGTAGTAGTTAGTTCGTTTTAATTAATATTTGTTACGTTACGTAATGGCGCTGACTCAATCCTAATATAAGTTAAATAGTTTAGTAGATAAATCTTACTAATATTATAAATGCGAAAGTTTGTAAGGATGTGTGTGTATTTTTTGCTACTGAACCGATTGCAATGAAATTCGATACATGGACAGCTGGACAACTGGAATAACATATAGGCAACTTAGAAATAAAAACTTTTTAACGGAATATAAACGCGATTTATTCATTATATTATTAACCCGACGTTTCGAACACTTTACAGCGAGCGTGGTCACGGGGAGACTGTGTGAAAAAGTTGTTTTATCCCGATATTCCTACGGGATACGGACTTACGCGAGTGAAACCGCGGGGCGCAGCTAGTACTGACATACATACTGCTAGAGGACCCCTTTCTGTTTAAAGTAAGAGAAGACCGAAGAGAAGACGAGATGATGATATGAGACAAGTGGCCGGAGTTATGTGGAACAGAGTGGCTCAAGACAGATTAGAATGGAAACGGTTGGTGGAGGCCTTTGCCGATTGGCGAACAGATCTTCAGAAAATAAGGAAACAGCAAATTTTGTGATTTATTTATTTATTTTATTTATTTATAATGCTTTATTGTACAAATGACAAAAACAGTAAGAATGCAATAAACAGAAAAAAGGCATCGATGTACAAGAGGCGGCCTTATTGCTTAAGCAATCTCTGCCAGGCAACCTGGTTGGAAAGGAAATTTACGAAGTTATAGATAGTGATAGTTCTAGGACTGTAGGTATACTTCGGTTAATATTTTATTGAAGTGAAACTTCTTTGGAATCGTTGTGATTTCAAACCTGATGCAACGGAAAAACGACAGGTAAGAGACACAAATACAAAAATGTGTAGAATGAAGCCGGCAAAGAATGAGACGGAAATATACATACTATTTTATATTTTATATATATTCATCTCATTCTTTTGTCGATTTACTGAAGTTTCACTTCTATCGTGTGTGAGTCGCACACACGCACCTTTTTTTTTAGTTTGTAACTGTTTTTCACTACGTATGTAGTTAAGTGTTTTTTATCCGAATATAAGGATATATAGCATACTACTTGCAGATCCAAAGATAAGAGCATCCGTGTAGTCATGTAGCTGATGACGTCACAATATATTGTTCACTTGAATTGCACTGTCGGTTTGTCGGTTTGTTCGCAAAGGTAGTGTGAATGCCATTGTAGGTTATCTGTTGAAATGTGTGGTAAGATGTAGTAAGTATTTAGTTATCTGTGGTAGGATTATATACTCACTAATAGTATGAAACAGTACACTGTTACTTAAATATATACTAATATTATATGTTGAAGAGTTTATTTGTTTTTTTTGAACGCACTGATCTGAGTAAGTGATGGATTTAATCATCTTCGTCATCAGTCATATATGTTCCCACATGTATGTGCTTTGAACGTGAATAAAATGGAGGCCTTCAATATAATTAGGTTTAAGGTACAGATTTAACTAGCTGCGACCCGCGGTTTCACCTGCGTAAGACCGTATCCCGTAGCAATATCAGGATAAAACGTTGCCTTTGTATTATTCTAGTTATCCAGCTATCTACGTACCAAATTTCATTGCAATCGTTTCAGTAGATTTTGCGTGAAAGAGTTAAAAACATACACACATCCATACAGACTTTCGCATTTATATTCTTAGTAGGAAGTAGGAAGTAGGATAGTCTACCCGAATTTTTTCGTTGATTTCAATATCAATTGGTATAAATCTCGATTATTATATGCCGACATAAAAAGGCCCATCAAACTGAACAACTTTTGCTAAGACATCCCATATATTTATGTTATAGTGTCGCTGGGTTTCGAATTACACTACTGTTTGATTATATGTATAGATTAAATTGCCAAGCCACTACTTGATTTAATAAACAACTTAAATGCGTTTAGGTACAATAATTCAGCATAAAACAGGTGCTTCGCAAATATTTTTCTCACAAGCATAAATACTATAACAAATCACGGTAAAAGGCATTCCACCTCGGATTATCAAAAAAGCGATAATCCCAAAGGCTAACATTAAGCCCACACGCAATCCAAAAGATACTAAAAATAAAATCGAAGCCCCATATAAACATTCGGTTCACCCCTTCATATTATAAAAGATACGAACGCGTGAACGCACCCAAAAAAAAAAAGAACAATACTCTATGACAATTGTCAAAATGGCTCCTAATTTGACATTAAAAAACGCGCCAATTCAATTGTCGGATAATTTATCGATGTTTTGATAATGGACACGTATTATTAATGATGTTTTACAAAAACCATTCTTACGAATTTGCGCACCATAAATAATGATTTTTAAGATTTTCACGCTACAGTTGACGTAAATGCATTAATGTTTACAAATTGTTCGCTTTGGTTCGAGTGCGTTCAGAAACCGGTTGCGGATGTGTTAATTTAACATTTTTACGGTACATAAAGTTTTAATTTGTCCGATGATTACGGGAACGTAGCTGAGAAGTTATTGTTGTGAGTTTTAAATCGGTCAAAAACTGATGGGTAAAACTAAATATCATTATTATTTGTCGTAAATTTTTTGTAGATTTTATATCATTTACGTACATAATATAATTACAATTATTTTTAACAAAAATCTAAGTCAGAACTGGACCAAATGCAGACGCGGAAGATAACTGTTTTCAAATAAGAAAAGAAGATGTGTTCACCCGGTAAAAAGCTATAAGGACGCAAGCGCAAAAAAACACAGTCGAATTGATGATCTCCTCATTTTTTCATGTCGGTATGGTAACAGCCAAGTACGTATTCTTCAATATAACTAGACCTATAGAAATATGTTGTACCACGGGTATAGTACAGTACTTAATATTATCTGTGCACGGGTAAATCTGGGGTGAACGCATAGTATTATTTTATGAGAAAGTATGACTCTTACACTTTCATGGCTTATTCTTGTGGAATTACATTGATTTAGATGAACTAAGAAACGAAAATATTTGAAGACAGGGTCAAATAAGGTCTTCTTAATAATCAATTAAAAGGTTTTAAAGTAAACCTAATTTGATTCTATTATGTATTTTCAAGTATTTTCGTTCTCAAATTGCGATGAATGCTTTTGTTCGCGGATTAAACCGCGGGGCACAATTAATGTTGTAATCGTGTGTAGTCGTTTTACACCGATCTTTGTTCTTCCAATCCTATCCTACTACTAATATTATAAATGCGAAAGTTTGTAAGGATGTGTGTGTGTTTGTTGCTCTTTCACGTAAAAACTACTCAACCGATTGCAATGAAATTTGGTACGGTATACGCTGGACAACTGGAATAACATATAGACAACTTTTTACCCCGATATTCCTACGGGATACAGATTTGCGCGAGTGAAACCTCGGGGCGTAGCTAGTTCTTCGTAAAAATGTTAGCAATTCGATAACTGTGTTTTTGGGTTTACTAATTCAGCACTTTCGTCTGGGTGAACCGATTTATATGTTTTTTTTTTATTTGATTCTTGCTCCTTCCGTCAAGTCCCATTTAATTTTGGTCAAGGTCTGACAGATGTCAGTGATGGTGCTTTAGTTTATTGTTAAAAATATTATCAAATTTGAACAAATGTTCGCTTCCATATTTACCTATTATAGATTATATACTTATATATAATGTGTATCTCCGTTTGCCTACTGATGTGGTTGTATTCTCCACATTCCACATTCTGTCAGCGTTCAAAATACAGCGTTCAAAATACTCTATATTCCATAGTCCATTTTAAAATGTTAAAAATCGAACATGAAAAAAAAGAAGCATGGAACGCCAAAGCGTTCGAATTTGGAACGGGAGGTTCAATCAGCGTGGCGCTTGTTCGCGACGGCTGCCAGTTTGTTGCGTTCAGAAATTTTTCACTGCTTTCTTTTTATTTTGGCGCGTTTTCTAACGGTTTAATAGAGCTGCGAACTTTTGATGGCAATAAAACAAATTAGTATGGGTCAAGGGAGTGGTGAGTTTCATTTTAATTGAATAGTTGTTAAAGTAATTTAACATTTCTTTCTTTTTGACGTGACAACGTCTTAAATTAGGTTGCGGCTCGGAGTCACTCATGAAAAAGTGTAACGCCCGGTAACGTTACGATGAGTCACCGAACTATGATCGGTCCGCCGCGCGCGCAGCACTAGGGAATTAGGCGCATTGAATCGGCGTGTGCTTGTGTGTCTGTCTCTGTCTTTTTAGTAAACAAAATATATTTTCTATAGTTAAAATTTGTGCAATTCTTATTTTCATTCAATTCCTTGTTCCTATTGTGCAATTTAATAATATTCATATCAATAAATATTCTACCGAGAAAAAGACGTTGTCACGTAAAATCTTCGCCCGTAAAACCGACTTTACAGGCAACCATTTTTTTATATTACGTCCTCTTATGACTTCTAATTTTGAATGGGAAAAAATATGTCGAAATAAATTGCAACCGTTCAAAACAAAGTCTCGGATGATTTCAACAATTATTTACATATTTATTCTCATAAAGGTAAAATGTCAAAACGTATGACAACTTAAAACGAAATCTATTCATAAATAGAATCAGTTAAATATTTTATGGGACTTTAATAGCACCATATGTGGAGTCGTAACTAACGTATAGAATGGCGGCAATTCGATAAATATAACGTGTAATTTTACGCGCCATTTCATATTTTTGATTTACGAACGCGAATAAATCAGTATTGTTGTCATTGCTTAGTATTGTAGAATTATAAAAAGTGTTTAGCAAGAAAGATTTGATTCCGATCCGTAAGATTTTTTTAGTTGACAAATTACTTGATATTTATTTTAACGTGAATATAATTTTAAAGGAAATAATAAGTATGACAAATAATTAAAAACTTATGGAATACAAAATTTACAATTGTTCGCCACATAGCGGATCATAGTGGAACACCCTCATATAATGTAACTAACTTTTGCCCGTGGTTTCCCATGCAATTCGGAGTAATTTAATAGATGTTATGATAAACCTTCCTCTTGAATCGCTCTATCTATTAAAAAAAACCCCATCAGAATCCGTTGCGTAGTTTTAAAGATTTAACTATACATATGGACATAGGGACAGAGAAACCGACTTTGTTTTATATTATGTAGTGAAACTGATCCTATAATCTGTGAATCACAAAAAATTATCATTAAAAAAAAAATTACAGCAGACCTAATATATTTCTATTTCTTATTCTTAAAATGGCCTTCATTCTTATTTTCATATATTTTAAAAAATATATATCTTATAAATTTTTATAGTCAAGTTTTATAGACAAATAATGTCCAAATAGCGATATTTATCCCCAAGTCGGAAACAAGGGGTGATTCAAGTCGTGTTGATTTGCGTGTATGTGACGTTGTAGCTCCTAATTCCCAAGGGGATGAATAGTTTTGAGTGTGATTTAGTAATTTATGATATAGTTGGTAACCCAAGATTAATTAGTGGAATTTAGTTTTTAGTTATTGGTATTTTATTATGCTTGAAAGGGTTTGTTTGGTTATGACCATAAACAAAAGAGCACGTTCAAAGATAATAGAACATTTTTTCAAATATGAAGGCACAGGACAATAGCGTAAACAGCCAGATATTTAACGTTCCATTTTCGAAAAAGTCGAAAGCATAGAGTACAGCGTTTTTTCCCGTTAGGGGTGTGTCCGCATGTTGTAAAATACAAAGGTGTTAGGCCCGTCACACACACGCGTGTTAAATCATGCGCCCACCTTGTGTGTGGTGACACCTTAACTACGTAATATGTAGGTCTATTTTTAATATTCGTGGGCGATGGTGTAAATGTTGAAATGGCGGATTAAATTATTCCTTGACATTATAATTTTCTGTATTGTGGTACAATAAAATTTGAAAATACAGTTATATCTACACTAATGTTACAAAGAGGAAAACTTTGTTTATTTGGTTGTAATGAATATGCTCAAAAACTATTGGACCGATTTTAAAAATTCTTTCACCATTCGAAAGCTACATTATCCACGAGTAACATAGACTATATTTTACTTTGGAAATAAATAGGGTTCCGTAACATATCTTTATTGAAACATCCAAACCAGTATACCTATGAAGCTGAAGGGTTAGTTAGTTAATTTGATATATTAAACTCAAATATATAACTCTAATTTCAATCATTCAGATATTCAACTGGACAGCTATATATTATATAGCTGAAGAGTTTGTTTGTTTGTTTGTTTGAACGTGCTAATCTCAGGAACTACTGGTCCGTTTTGAATTCTTTCAGTTTTAGATGCCCTACAATAAAAGTATTGAGGGAGAATTTAGGCTTTATATGTACCACGGGCGAAGCCGGGGCGGACTGCTAGTTATATAATAAACTTCGTATAGCCTGTCCCGATCTATCGAATATCTAACATAAATAAACATTTTCAATTCGAACCAGCAGTTCCTTATATTAGCGCGTTGAAATAAACAAACTCGTCATCTTTACATATATATTTATCTTTTATGGTACAGAGTCATCTCATGGGCACTATAATAATACTAGCTGGATTCCGCGGCTTCACTCTCGTAATATTCTTATCTAAAGCAGCAATCTTCAAATATCATACAGATCCAATAAGCTTTTTTACGTGAAAGAGTCAAACATCCATACATTCTTATAAACGCGCTTATGATATTAGTAGGATAAATCTTATGAGTTTGTTTGAACGCGTTAGTCTCAGGAACTACGGGGCCGATTTTAACAATTCTTCCTCTATTGAATTTGTATGTTATCCCTGATTGTTATGAGATATAAATGTACCATGGGCGAAGCCGGGGCGGAACTCTAGTTATAAAACATAATAGACTAGCTGAGCCCCGCGGTTTCACCCGCGTAAGTCCGCACATAAAAAGTTGCCTATATGTTATTCCAGTTTGTCCAGCTGTCTACGTACCAAATTTCATTGCAATCGGTTCAGTAGTTTTTGCGTGAGAGAGCAGCGAACACACACACATCTTTACAAACTTTCGCATTTATAATATTAGTAGGATATTAGTAGTTCTCTTTAATATTAGATAATATTTACGTAATGTAGATATTTCTAAATATACCAAAAGAGTGTTTTTAATAAAAAATGGACTACCTCAAAATCGTCAAAACCAATATTAAACATGACATGATGTACATCAGCTTTCAAATAAAGAAGGAAACATCAAAATCGATACACTCATTCAACAGCATTGAAGCAACTAAAAAACACACATCGACAATATTCACCCTTTTTGAAGTCGGTTGAAAATAGTCAACACCATACGTCATTAGGTCATGCGAATAAGTATCCAATCGATACAATGCAGACCCTATGCACGTGCCGGCCACGATTCTGTAGCATTATGCCATTGGCATGCTTGTAACCTGGCATATATTTGACGGATTGGATTATGATTCCATTGATTATTATGTCATAAGCGGGTAACTGAGCTGGTGGTATGCCTGATGGCCTGATGGTAAGCGACCACCATCCATTACACACACCACCATTAGTACCTCTGCGAATGCGCTACGTGCTTTTAAGGGGGAAAGGACGAAGAAGGAATGGAGGTAGAAGGGTGAGGAAAAGGAAACAGGCCGGCTCCTTCTCCTTTGAATCCTTTAGTATCGCGGGGCAAATAAGTACCCACTTAGAAGATACTTTTCTCGCACGAACAACACCCACACAAATAAATAAACTGCATTTTGATATTATATAACTAAGCTTTTTGAATAACTGATTTTCTTTCGTTTTTTTTTTATATATGTAATTGTTTGTGTCTGACTTAAGCAATGATGGCTAGGTCTAGAGTGGAAGGCGTCGGTCGTCTCTAGCACAGGTTTATCCTAGTTGAGGCGATAGTCGTGCTTGATTTGTGTTGAATCTAAAGCTAAATAAACGATTTTTATTTTTTTTTTATGACAATGCGAGCGTGGATCGTGGGTTCCATCCGAAGTGCAGTTGAGTGTGTCGAAGTTCGACCACTTCGCAATCCGAGTAAGGAATTAATCTCCCAACCTCATCCCTTTCATCTTTGACGCAATGTACTCCTAGCAGCAATGCATAGAAAATCCTTTAAGTGGCCACGCGCCTGGCACGCGTCACGTCATCTGGTGTGCGAGGGAGATGGACTTATTGTGGGAGGAGAGTGGACGATTTTTGTATTAATTGTTGTGTGTTTTATGAGACTTACACGTAAATAGGAATGTAAACAGATGAAATAAGAAATTTTGATAGAATAGAAAATTTGATCACGAGGCGGGATTCACCCGTGATCCCGCCACAGAAATCGAATTTCTCGAATTGGAATCTCGGAATCGGCTCCAACGATTTTCATGAAATTTAGTATATAGGGGGTTTCGGGGGCGATAAATCGATCTAGCTAGGAATTTTTTTTAGAAAATGTCATATTCGTGTTTTATTCGTGTTTTTTTTCCTGACATCTATTGGTGAATAATAATACTATTTTGCTTCGTAGATAGCTGGACAACTGAAATAACACATAGGCACTTTTTATACCGATATTCCTACGGGATACAGACTTACGCGGTTTCAACCGCGGGTCACAGCTAGTTTTAAGTAAATTACAGTATGTACATATAAATAAAACAAACGTCAATGTTTTAAGATTTAATATAGGCACGTTTTTTAGAAGAATTATCGTTTTATATACTTAAACACATGCCAAGAACTATTATGGATTATATTTAGTAAATTCAGAAACCGTCCGCGATCAGCAAATATGCGTCTATAATTCCGGACCCTCTATCTGACTATAGAGGCGGATAACTTACTAACAATATAACACTTCAATTCTACTTAATATATATTCGAATATCTTGAGATTGACTGCTTCCTTGGAGCAGCAGTGGATGTAGATTCGAGTCGTAAAGCATGTTCACTGCTGATTAATATAAAAATATCGATCAGCTTATAGTATAATAATATAGCCTTTTATTCAGATAATCTTAACATAGTGAAGTCCTGCGTCCCCTAGTGGGGTATGGTGCAGATGATGTACATCTGTTTCACTGATCGATTTTCTTTACGGACAAGTAGGTGATCAACCTTCTGTGTCCTGCCAGACCGAGGCATTTTTTTTGTGCGTCCCCACCGGGAATTGAACCCAGGACCCCTCGGTTCTACGCTCACGCGTTAACCACTGTACCAAGGAGGCGGTCATTTAATCTTAACATACATACTGAAAAAATAACCAGTTACAAACTAACAAAATATTAAGCCTTTGCCGATTGGCAAACAGATCTTCAGATCTTATAGTATATAAGCATAAATAAATTAGAAAAAAAAAATTAATAAAAAAAAAAAAACTAAAAAAAAAACTAAAAAAAACACGCTTTTATAGCAAATAAAATCGCTCACTTCCAATATTTTAAAAGTATTTTCAATAAGAATTCGCTTCACAAACCTCGATGTATATTGATAAACTAGCTTCGTGCGTGATTCGTATGCTTATGCTGCTTCTTCATGTCTATAATATTAGTATAGATTGATGAATATCTCCGTCTACTAAAGACGTTTTAAAATCGATCCATTAGTTCCTAAGCGTATACAAACAAACGAACAACCTTTCAGGCTTATATTGATACAATAGAAATAGATACAAGCAAAATTGAATTAATTAATTATTCCCAATAATACCTAAAGAGATGTTAAATGAATCAACAAAAATTCAATTTTATTATCATTTTACTAAGCTTTGCTCGTGTGTTTATAGGAATGTCTTATTAAATATTCACTCAAATTGGTACAGCTTTATTTGGACGTACGGACATCCAATCAAAAACTTGTTTCATATTCTTTATATCTAGATTTACTGAGTGATGTGTACACATATATCTTATTAGCTGCGCCCCGCGGTTTCACCCGCGTAAGTCCGTATCCCGTAGGAGTATCGAGATAAATAGTTGCCCATATGTTATTCCAGTTGTCCAGCTGTCTACGCACCAAATTTCATTGCAATCGGTTCAGTAGTTTTTGCGTGAAAGAGCAACAAACACACACACATCCTTATAAACTTTCGCATTCATAATATTAGTAGGATACAAGAAAAGAATGACTTAACTTCAGCGTGTTGAAATTAAACAAGCTTATAATATTTTATTATTCGTTTTATTTTCACATAAATGTATATTACAGTTGATAATTTAGATCTTTATAAAGCGAATGAGATCGTATAATGATAACAATAACACGATATTTTTTAATATTCTCATATAATTTAAGAAAACATTTTTGTTATCAGATTTTGTGCTCAGTGGCGTAGCTATCATAGGGCCAGGTGGTGCAGTGCACCAGGGCCCCGGAGCTCAGGGGGCCCTCTAACCTCAGATTTGAAAGAGTGGAGGAAGGCGGAAAGAGGGGAGGAGGGCCCGATTCTTTCCCTATGCACCAGGGCCCTTGTCCCCCTAGCTACGCCACTGTTTCTGCTCTTAAATTATAAATAGTTTATGTTTAAGGTAATAATCTAACCTAAATAAACAAAACAGTTCCTGTTATTTCGATGCGGTCATAAAGTGGAGGTCATGTTTTCTATCAGTTTCTATTTAGCTTATTTGTACGGAGCCCGTAGTATCGCGAGTTCGTCTCACACTTTAACGATTTTTTATCAAATGGGGGTTATTTTGCATCCAGTTTTCACATGGAAAATCTATAAAAAGAAACTAATGTTAAGAAATACCGCGTTATTGTGTACACGACCAAATATTATTTACGTATTTACAAAATGGTGCAATTATACAAAAGGGGATACTTAAAATATAATTTCTTAATTAAATTGTATGAGTCCATCGCGACCCGAAGCATAGTCTCTTTCTAATTTATGTAATTTATTAATTTGGCCATCGCTTTTCGGTTATATATGTTTGTACAGATAATATCTTGAACTAGCGGTCCGCCCGGCTTCCCGTGGTACATATATAGCCTATAACCTCCCTCAATAAATGGGCTATCTAACACTGAAAGAATTTTTCAAATCGGACCAGTAGTTCTTGAGATTAGTGCGTTCAAACAAACTTTTCAGCTTTAAAATATTAGTATAGATCACCACAAACAAAGGTTCAGTATTTCTGTTTAAAAGATCAAGTACATTTAATAGCCATTTGTTCGTTTTTGTAGTATGTGTTAAGTTTCTCACATAATTTTACAATTTTCAACAATGTTGCATGATAGTTACTTTAATAAAAACGTTTTCAAATATTCCGGTCTAGGCTAAATTTATGACAAGTCACAGCTTTTGAATTTAAAAAGAATCATCAAAAACGGTTCACCTAGTAAAAATTGAGTAGCAAACACAAACAGTCGAATTAAGAACCCACTCCTTTATTGAAGTCTGTTAAAAATGTATAAGCATTTTCATTGGTTCTTTTTTGAATTCCTTGTCTTTAAGTTACCTTATGTTTGTGAGTTTTTTATTTGTTCTTGTAACCCAGGCTGATGTGCGCTATTATGATATTTTTAATGATTATTTTTTATTGAATGTACAACTTGAATATTGATTAATTCACAAAACAACATCACGAAGCGTTGTTATTATTAATTCGTATTATAACAATGAATATCAACGTATATTCAAAACATTTTAATCTTAAACTAAATTTAACTACACAAACGCCTTAGTGTATACACAGCTTAATAAATATCTATACATAATGATTCTATACATTATACAAAAACACGTCATGTCACATTTATCTCTTCGTCTGAAGCGCTAGCGTCCGTCTCGTAGTCATCGCCTTCCTCCATGTTCTGAAAGTTCTCGCGCGCGAACAGCCCCGCCGCCATCTTGTCGTCGTATCTGTAGCTGTCACTTTGACAGCTCGACGTCGACGCGAACATTTTGTTTTTTAAATCGTCGTCCTCGTTGACGGGCGAAGGTGACAGCTTCGGTTTGTCGGCCTCCGCGTCAGACAGGTCCGGGTGCGGGTTATTTTTGTTCGGCAGCGTTTGTTCCCGGGACCCGCCGGACGCGAGCAGTTCCCGCTCTTTCGAGTTCCGCCATTTCATGCGCCGGTTTTGGAACCAGATTTTTACCTGGAAAGATAGATATATATATAGTTATCTCTAAACACATAAAATTCTCGTGTCATACTCCTTAATGATAAGAGCAGGGCAGAACAGTGTTTGCCGGGTCAGCTAGTGCTGATATAAAATTAAAACAATTTACTATCTGCTCTTATTTATTGTATAAAGTTTGAATATAGATTATTCCTCAACTTATTTTTTAGTAATAGAATTCATAAAGGTATAAAAGTTATGTATATTTATTAAAAAAAAAGTCGAGAGGTGTCAAGTGACACCCGGATGGAACGAAGTTCCTTTATCTATAAGAGAGAGAGAGAGAGAGAGAGACAGACAGAGAAACATGCGCACGCCGCACAGCTTATAACAGCTTACTATAGCACAAAGTGTCGTTACAACTTCTCATGACAATATTTTCCGCCTAGCGCCCTTTCACAACGCGCGATAATGAACTTCGTTTCAAAAACTAAAACGCCTTAATAGTCAGAACTAGACCAGAACCACAGAGAGGTATCAGCTTTCAAATAAAAAAATTATCAAAACCGATTCACCCAACTGAAACTTTATCTCGTATCTATAACTCCTAATTAATAGATGAAACCTTCATAACAAATGAAAAAAAAAACTATAATTTAAAAAATGTGAGGGATTCTAAAGCCTGTACACAGTTTTTAGTTTCTACCAATATCATTGTACGTATTTAACAGTTTTAATAAAGACTCTATTATTATAATTATAGGTACCTAATTACACCCCTTTCGTATTATTACGAATCTATTACTACCCGCAATCAGTCCCTCACAGAAATAAAACGCTACAGCAATAAAGCTATCCGAATTGAGAACCCTCGTTTTGTGCAGTCGGTTAATACACCGACATTAGTAATGACAATTGCGATTGAGCACAATGGGAATCAATTCCTCATTTTCGTAGATTTTTGCAGTTTTTTCACATAAAACCCATCAGCTTCGACCATTGTGTTTAGTTATTGATGACAAGGCGTGGTGCGGGCGTGTAAAAAAGTTATATTACATTATTGCTTTGTAGGGATTTAGCGATATTTTGCTTGTAATCGTTCATTGTTATTCATATGAGGATATATTTTGTTTTATAGTTGTATATCTAATATTTTCTCATATGTATAATATTTATTAGACTTAATAGGTAGGAGTAAAAGACGAATAGGAAATCATTGCTGAAGTGTTGCGCATTTAACTTTAAATCTTTGGTTTTTGCTGTGAAAGATATTGCGAAATCAGCATTTTTACAAACTTGTGTTGAGGCTTTCTGTTAACAATTATGATAATACTAGCTGCGCCCCGCGGTTTCAGCAGCGTAAGTCCGTATCCCGTAGGAATATCGGGATAAAAAGTTGCCTATATGTTATTCCAGTTATCCAGCTGTCTACGTACCAAATTTCATTGCAAACGGTTCAGTAGCTTTTGCGTGCAAGAGTAACAAACATACACATATATACATCCTCACAAACTTTCGCATTTGTAATATTAGTAGGATAGGATAGGATTGGGTGTTTACATAATATTTTAACGGTTATCTAAGCAAAAATATAATTTGAATTATAACTAGCGCATAGGTATACTAAAAGTGATACATTTATAACAGCACGCTCAATATTTCGGAAGTCCGTATCGAGCTGTCAATGTCAAGACAAATTTGAAATTGGAATGACAAATCGCGCCCGATGATTGGCTAGAACGAATCGGTTAGAGCGTGGCGCGCGAAAACGATTTGTCAAACAATTTTTAAACGTCAACCTTTAGCGGCAATTTTGTTGGTGAATCGATAATTGGTACGTTAAAAATTGATTGTTCAATTGTGAGAAGTTTTCATCGATCTATCAAATAAGATGTTACCCGTGTAAGATGGTTCAATTAGTGATTGAATTTTTTTTTTTGTGAAAAACGGTTTGTTTGTTTATTTAAATATTTATTTTTATGATTATATAAATATACAGTATTGCAGGTTGATTGTTGGAGTATTTTCGTTATATTTTCATTTTTGTAGAATTCTATTTGTTTTTTTTTATATAATAAAAAACTAGATAGAAACGTTTAACGATAAAACGTATTTAAAAAATATTTCAAACATCGATGCTCTTATAAAAAATAACAGTAGGTATGTTGACTAAGCCATGACAAAAATATCTATTACTAGCTGCGCCCCCGCTGTATACACATATATCTTATTAGCTGCGCCCTGCGGTTTCGCCCGCGTAAGTTCGTATCCCGTAGGAATATCGGGATAAAAAGTTGCCTATATGTTATTCCAGTTGTCCAGCTGTCCACGTACCAAATTTGATTGCAATCGGTTCAGTAGCTTTTGCGTGAAAGAGCAACAAACACACACACATCCTTACAAACTTCCGCATTTATAATATTAGTAGGAAGTAGGATTTCGCAAAAAAATCCAATGCAAACAATATTTTTAATCTGTTCACTTAATATAATCTGTGCAAGACTGCTGACGTCACGCGACCCTCGTCTTGGCCGAGCGTCGCGGGATCGCGTCACCGACAATCTGCCGCCAACAGCTGACGCCGGCCCTTTGGCTTGCTAGTGATGCGCTTATGCCATCGATAATTGTTTTTAATTTAATAGACACTTAGTGAATAATTATCGAACACTAGCATACCCGGCCACGCGTTGTTGTGGCCGAGTAATCATTAAAAATAATAAGATTATAAATTATTGGGATAATTCATAGAAATAAAAACTATTCTATCTCTTAAGTTGGACAAAATTACACATAAATTGCCAAATTTCATCAAAATTGGTTGAGTTGGTTAAGAGTTAATTGGAAACATACATCATGACACTCGATTTTTATATATTAAGATTTCTATATGCAATAATCATGTATGTTTTTATAAAAATGTATATTTAAACACAAAGTCTTTTATATTCTTAAATTTGTGTATATATGTATTTATAAAGAAAGACTTCTTTAAAACGCCTGTATAATATATGATTAGCGCTCTTTTTGCCCAAAATTTCTCATCTTTTCGCCCATGTTTGCTTAAATGTGCTATAGAAATAGATATTTGTTAATAGTTGACCGGAATGAGGTAAGCGAATTTGTTTGGAGTATATGTGACAATATAAATATGTCTCTATAAATAATCTCTTCTATAATCCGTCACAATCCATTCATGAAGAAACAGAAACGAATAAATAAATTTATATTTTTGTTTGATACACAAAAACAAAATAACACTTATAATACAGTAATTAAAACAATGTATACGAATATGAATAGCACCAGAACTGTTTAAATTAAGCGCAAATTATTCATATCATTGTGATATAATCAATAAATTAATTATCGATACAACACATCGATAACACAACACCGTCAGCGCATCACTAAACGATAACAGGGGTGACACCGACCAAGAATTAATTACTTTTTGACATATTCACTTTTATTACAATTTATACGATATAAAGATGGCGGCGCGCGACGGATTGTTAGAATAGGGGATAAATTGGTGTGCAATTATCTTAAACTAGCTGCGCCCCGCGGTTTCACCCACGTAAGTCCGTAGCCCGTAGGAATATCGGGATAAAACATTGCCTATGTGTTCTAGTTGTCCAGCTATCTACGTACCAAATTTCATTGCATTCGGTTCAGTATTTTTTAATGAAAGAGTAATAAACACACACACATCATTACAAACTTTCGCATTTATAATATTAAGTAGGAAGCAGGATAGTAGGATTAGTAGGAAGTAGGATGATAATAATTCATTAATAATAATGTATTTGAAGTTATAATGAAATTATAATAACACGCTTTACAGAAGTCCAGAAACCTACGATTACAAAATTCCATAATTCTTATCCCTTTCTTCGCCCTTCCTAGTCCCTTCCTTTATTCACGTCGCCAATCCTTTCCTCATCCTTACCCCTTAAAAGCGGGCAACATATTTGCTGCGGCGCTACCTCTGCTAATGTTCATGGGCGGTGCTGATCTCTTACCATCAGGCGAACCACAAAAAAAAAACAATAAAAATTCTGCTGACTCTACATAATATGTTGAATTATTTGACCTTTATATTGGGTAAGTTAAAAATATGTAAATTTATTTGTAAAGCCCTATGACCTCTTGTAGCCTAAAGGATATTATTTTCTCTTTTTCTTTCTTTTCTCTCTATAATTATTAAATTTCTAAACGTCATTCTTCTGTCAACATGACATTTTTATGGTGCAATATTGTATGAATTCAGAAGACGACAAAGATTGAATAGTGTTGCCGCTTGAAATAAAGCGGACAACTTCTTATTTTTAAATTTACCATAGTTAGACAGAATTTTGACCACAGTCCCACCCTTTTTTTTTTTTTTCTTTTTTATATTGGGGAAATCATAGGAATGCATAGATAGCCACGGCCCCCGGGGATGGAGCCGTGGGTTATGTCGGATTCTTACGGACCAAAACCCCACTGTGTTCCGTCTAGCCACTTGAGTGAAGGGGCCACGGGAGCTGGTTAAAATACGTCCGCGACACCACAGTCCCACCTGTGATGAAAAGTGGTGACGAGATCAAAGATGGTAAGTAACTCGTCTACGTAATTCGTCGTAATCTCACCAATACTAATGCCGCAATTATAATCGAAGACCTCACTAACATCAGAGGTCTACATTCCAATCTCGCTGCAGTCCACTACCATCTAGAGACTCAAACACCTTGTAT
>NW_024045131.1:1353487-1381934 GCF_012273895.1 Zerene cesonia | reverse complement strand
TAATAATCAGTATTTAACTTAAGATTCCTACAAGTCTTTAAATAAGAAAAAAAAAATTGTCCTATCTGTGGTCATCATTGAGAAATTACAAACCTAATGTACAGTAGAATGGGTAGCAACAATAACAAATGCTCCAATGGTGTCCCTAAGCACAACAACAATTTGTAAAATATGTTGCTAATGCACTAATAATTGCACTATTTGCCAATTAATTTGCAATCAGCAAAACACAATAGCAGCTTGCATAGTACCCACACTATTACCTCCGTCCAATGAATCTGATTTTCGGACGCGTTCCAAAATTTGAAATATTCATATTTCGAATGAATATTCAAACGGCCGACGGTTTACATTCACGGCGTTCCAATTTCGAATATTTGCATTTATTTATTTTGAATTCGGAACTTTTTGTTGGCGCGCTCTCTGATTGACGTGCGGCCATGTTTGTTTATATTGCGTCACGGGAAGTCAGTTTTTTTTTTTTTGTTTGCATAGGCAAATTATTTGATTAGAATAATGTTTTGTACAGTTATCTGTAACCCTTTTTCTTTTATGATTTTGAAACGAATACAATAAATAATTGTGGTATGCCAATTTAGTATCACACAATGAAAAATGTATTTTTGTACTGAGCAAATAAAAAGGACTTTTTAAAGTTGTATCAATATTTAACAAATATACAATAAATTGACTAAGTAAGTATAACTATATAGACTAAGTAAGACTAAGTAAGTACTTAATGTTAGTATTTAGATACTACAGAGTGTTTATGAAAAAAAGGTGTGTGTGTGCGATTCACACACGATAGAAGTGAAACTTCAGTAAATCGACAAAAGAATGAGATAAATATATATAAATATAAATAATTAATAGTTAAAAAAAACTAAAAAACACGCTTTTATCATATTTTACAAATTGAAAACTGGAATAATTTTATCAATTTAGTGTATTGTCATCGGTCCTCAACAAATCTACAAAGTTTGAACGAAATCTGGCCGTTTAAAGTGGGTCAAAATCGCGCCCAAAGAAGTCGGTTACAAACAAACATACAGGTGAAGCTAATAAAAAGCGTGTAAAAATAGTGTGTATATTTCTGTCTCATTCTTTGCCGGCTTCATTCTACACATTTTTGTATTTGTGTCTCTTACCTGTCGTTTTTTCCGTTGCATCAGGTTTGAAATCACAACAACTCTAAAGATTCACTTCAAAAACTCAAAGAGTCACAATTCTTTTCTATAAAAAAAGACAGCATCGTTCCTGTGTGGTGTATCACTTCAGATGGGATTCAAATGGGATGGGATGGAGATTCTAAAGTGGGACCAAATGTGAATAATTTCCTAACAAAAAACCATTTTAAAAGAAATCCTACTAATATTATAAATGCGAAAGTTTGTAAGGGTGTGTGTGCGTTTGTTGCTCTTTCACGCAAAAACTACTGAACCGATTGCAATGAAATTTGGAACGTAGACAGCTGGACAACATGAATAACGTCATATAGGCAACTGTATATACCGATATTCCTACGGGATACGGACTTACGCAGGTGAAACCGCGGGGCGCAGCTAGTATTTATATTTTTTGATAAAGTTACCACATTTTACCAGCCAGCTACTTAGAGAAGTAACTTTTGACATGTGATGATATATTTTTTTTAATATTTAATTCACATTTATTCTTTTAATCAGAATATGTCTCGAGTTACAAGGTATATGAAATTAATCTGTTATCACTTATAAACAATGGCATAAAAACTACTTAATACTAATATCCTGGTTCATTTTGACTAATTTAAAAAACGCGATAGGTCCATGGAAATTTTCTCACCCGGTTAAAGCCGCGGGTGGACACTTACGTTCTTAATAATTGGTTGGTTAATAATAAACGGTTCCTATCTTATGAAAAACCCTTACAGTAAAAGCTTCTTTTTAAAGTCGGTTAAATACCATCCCCTTGGAATATAATTCGATTAGTGGTTTCATGAAACTGACAAGCTCTGATTATATCATTCTATTAAGAAAGTATCGTAGATGTAAACCGAACCGCAGTTAACCTATAAATATAAAATTCTAATGCCAAATGGAACGATTCAAAAAAGATAAAAACATTTCAACCAATCACGGCCCGCGTACGTTTTTACCCGATACAAATCGACCAATAGCTGATACTTTCAAGACGCAATACGAGTTTATAGCCATCCCTTTCTAACTTATGTGAAATGGATATACCATACTCCTTGAGGCGATTGTCGCGGCGCAATATGAAATATATTTTTGTTCGCGCCATTTCTTTTCATTTTCGTTTTATTATATCGAAACAATGGAACGGCTTGTTATTTCTGCGACATTTTCAATTGCTTGTGTGATTGTTTACGATGTTTCCAAGAAAAACGATTTCATTTTGACTAGTACACGAACGCGGCTTCGTCTGTTTCGAAAGGGTTTTGATATGGCTACAAGTATTTTCGTGGTTTTTATTAGTATAAATCTGCTCAAGGTAGGATCGATCTTTTCATACTATATAATTTCGTTTCATTCTTTTGTCTTTTAAAATTAATACATAGAAATATGCATCTAATAAGCTTTTAGTTGTATAAAATAATTTTATTGAGTAATTTTATTAGCAAAAAATATTTTCGTACCTAACCTTCGTTTGTTCGTTGTTTTCGTAATCTGGGTATAAATAGACATAAAAAACATAAGTAAGCCTTTATTATTAGAACTAGATCTAATATAAACAGGACCACAAATAAGGCATCAGCTTAAAAAATCATCGTCGGTTAAACCAGCCGAAAGTGAAAAAAGGCGAAAAAGACTAATTAATAACCTCTTTCTTTTGATGTCGATTGAAATAAGAAAGGAAAATTTCATATTTATGTTTCTTTCTATAAAACTTACACTTTTATTTTAACAATTCTTTCAACATTTGTCTTACTTACCACTTTAAGTAAACACAACAAACAAAACTACCAATAAACCCAACTTAATTTCATTTACCTAATTCAAATATCAATCATCATACACGTTTTTAATCTCTTCCCGCCACGCCACGGTCAAAACTTCACGGACCATCAAAGCATAGATAATAAATCCAAGACCATCAACAATAGAGCGAAGACAATATTGTCTTTGGAATATGTTATCTGTCCCCCATGCCCGTAATTCGATAAACGTTCTCAATTATCTCTCCCCAAGAGATATTAATTTCCCGCCCTTTTAGCCAGTTATAATATGTTTTTAATGTTAACAGGCCTTGATTGAAGGTTTGTGGAATAATTTATTTGATATAAATAAACAGTAGAACGCTATCTGTGTTAGTAACAATAGTTTGATATGATATTTTTCTGTAATAGTCATTTTCTGTTTTTATTCTACGATTTATACTTATTATCAATATTTATTTTATACTTATAAAATTTGTTTAAGATACCCCCATTAAATTGCCACTTTATAACAAAAACCATTTCATTTTTCAAATTTTAAAACAGTGAGATTTATGAGGGGCTTAAAATAATAATATTCTATTATTTAAACCAAATTAGAGTATGCTTAGTTTACAGCACCTTTAAACAAGCAATGATATGTTTTTATTCTATAGATAAGAATTCTTCAAATTGCAAGACTTGCACAATACACTGACATCATAACAGATAAAACCCATCTAACCAGCGTAATGTTGCCATAAGAAAAAAAATCCGTAAAAGAAAATACACATTCAAATACCAAAAATAAGCGAAAATAATCCACTCCGAAACGCCAACTTAGGGGAGCAACGCAGGGTGTTACAAAAAATTGCTACCCTCTGGCAATAGGAGGGGTCTGTCATCCGCAGACGGGGGTATGTTGCCGCCCCTGAAGCAGGCTTAAACAATTACTTGATGCTAACTCGATATTTGCATTTCGAGTGATATTCGGGTTAGATTAAGGACCTTTTTGTTGGATACCTTCGCCTCTTGCGGTTGGTTTTAAAAAGTTAAAACGTCAATGTGACGGCGGGAAACGGGACGTCATTGAGTTTAATTATGTTCGGCGCTTTTTAAATTATTTCAAATCATTATGATACCGTGTTCGTGTTTATAATTTGATGATTAAAATGATTTAAATAACGAATAAAAAAAATATTTGACACATAATATTATTTAGATTAATTCGGTGAAGGTTAGCAAATATTGTATAGATATTTTAATCACCTTCTTCATTATAAAATACTAGCAGCGCTCCGCGGTTTCACCTGCGTAAGTCCGTATCCCGTAGGAATATCGGAATAAAAAGTTGCCTATATGTTATTCCAGTTGTCCAGCTGTCTACGTACCGAATTTCGTTGCAATCGGTTCAGTAGTTTTTGCGTGAAAGAGCAACAAACACACACACATCCTCATAAACTTTCGAATTTATAATATTAGTAGGATTAGTAGGATATTGTCACCATTATTGAAAACACTTATAAACATCCAATACTCTACGGAACCTATTATGATGGCGTTTTTCACACAAAATACTGTTTCATTGTTTATTTCTCAGGATTTTAGGAAGAAATATTCACCTGACTGTCCTTGAGACCCAGTTTCTCGGCCAGCTTCTTCCTGTCCGGCTTGGAGATATATTTTTGCACTTGAAACCTCTTTTCTAATCCTTTCCTTTGGAGATCTGAGAATACCGCTCGCCGCATCATACCACGTCGAGGTTTACCTGGGAAGAAATAACATTTTAGTCATATTTTAGAAAGAAAGAAAGAAAGATAGATAGATAGAAATAAATACATAAATAAAGAAAGAATGTTTATTTAACACCACCACATAATGTTAAATTAAAATAAAAAAGTGAACTTATGACTGATCGGTGTGCTGCTAAAAAGGATAACTACTCAGCATGTGCTACGCGTAATGCGCGGCGCTGATTTTCAGTAGCCCCTTTTAGTGTGGGAGTCGAGCACGCTTCGGCACGAATTGCTCGTACCGGGGAAGTACAGCACCCCCACAGAAAACCGGCGTGAAATAATAGCTTGCTATTGTGTTTCGTACGGTGAGTGGGGGAGCCGGAGGCCTATTACCTTTTCCTCGCCCTTCCCAGTCCATTCCTTTTTTCCAGTCATCAATCCTTTCCTTATCCCTTATCCCTTAAAAGCGGGCAACGCATTCTCAGAGGTCTGAGCCTCTGCGAATGTTCATGGGCGGTGGTGATCGCTTACCATCAGGCGAACCACCAGCTCAGTCACCAGCCCGCTTTTAGATAAAATAAAAAAATGTACTGAATAATTTTAAATAAACACTACAATATAATAAACCTTATCCTTCATAATTATTTATCTTTAGGGCTTGCCCACAAAGATATACAGGTGCAAAATTGAAATGACATTATTTTTAGTTTTTATTATTATGTCATACTTGCTGCGCCCCGCGGTTTCACCCGCATAAGTCCGTATCCCGTAGGAACATCGGGATAAACAATTGCCTATGTGTTATTCCAGTTGTCCAGCTGTCTGCGTATCAAATTCCATTGCAATCGGTTCAGTAGTTTTTGCGTGAAAGAGTAACAAACATACACATATACATACTCACAAACTTTCGCATTTATGGTATTAGACATTTAATTTTTAGTTTTTTATAGCATTGAAATGCTTTTATAAATGAGAAATTTTTGAAATAATAGAAAAAATTCGATCACAATGTTTAGGATATTCTAAGTTTTGTATAAAGAAATAAATGCTTTTGTTTGTCAATATTACCTCTGGAACTGTGGGCCCATGGAAATCCGCCTGGGAGGGGAAACACCTGGGTATGTGCTTGAGAGGGCCTTACTGTAACAATAACATTATTCATATAAAACGTTGGCAACGTCTGTTTGTGTCTCTGCGAGTATACATTTTGAAATAAAAAACCTTTTACAAAATTTAAAAGGGTTTTATTTATATTATTATTAATTACTAGCTACGCCCCGCGGTTTCAGCCGCGTAAATCCGTATCCCGTCTATATGTTATTCCAGTTGTCCAGCTGTCTACGTACAAAATTTCATTGCAATCGGTTCAGTAGTTTTAGCGTGAAAGAGCAACAAACACTCATACATCCTTACAAACTTTCGCATTTATAATATTAGTAGGATAGTATTTTAGTCGGTTCGACTCCCGGCTGCGGTAGGCGTATTTTTTAGGGTTAGTGAAAAAAAAGATATGATAATAAATAATATAAAACATAGCCCGATGTGTTTTGTTTATGGCGGCCATCTTGGCTGTGAATTTTATTACACATCTAAAAATAAATGACTGGAAATACACACCTAAATATGGGTGATGACAATGCGCCAGCAGATGCTGCAAGTGCTGATGCTGTACTGGTATCGGTCTACTTGCTATCGGCTTCGCTATGGGCCACGGGTTGACCATTGGTTGTCGGTAGTCTGTAACAAATACAAACATTATTATCTAATATGAAATGACTAAAAATTAATTTAAAAAGTTAAGAGAAATTTTCAAGGGATTTTATAATTCATATATTCTTAGATTATCCAATGCTTTAATTATTTACTTAGCACTTATACACTATAAGCTGTTGTCCGTGGCTTCGTACGCGTTAAATTCGGAATAGTTTAATAAATGTTATTATACATATAAACCTTCCTCTTCAATCACTATCTATTAAATAAAAGCTAGTAAAAGATCTAAGCATGAAGATTTAAAGATTTAAGCATACATAGGGACGTAGGAACAGAGAAAGTGAATTTGTTTTATACTATGTAGTGATAAGGTCACAGTCCATGGGGAGGTACCACTCAAGATTCTAAAAAGGGACCATAGGACAAAAATTGCCTATCAAATAAGAAAAGAAAATGATCAGAAAAGTCATAAGAAGAGACGACGTGAAAGAAAAAGAAATCACATCCGCATTTTAAATATTACAAAAAAACATCATGAAATAATCAATTTGAGAGGTAACTAAGGAATTAAATACATTATGGTGTCATAGTTTGTTAAACGAATAACTGTAGGTACAAATAAATCCTACTAATCCTACTAATATTATAAATGCGAAAGTTTGTAAGGATGTGTGTGTGTTTGTTGCTTTTTCACGCTAAAACCACTGAACCGATTGCAATGAAATTTGGTACGTAGACAGCTGGAGAACTGGAATAACATATAGGCAATTTTTTATCCCGATTTTCCTACAGGATACGGACTTACGCAGGTGAAACCGCGGGGCGCAGCTAGTAGTTAAATAAAACGCTTTAATGATAGAATCAGCTAAATTGTCTAACTCTTATACAGAGTATACGTAAGGAAATTGTTTAATCCTGCCGATCCTGATCAGGATAATAAGATAAACTCATGCAATTATTGTCACATAATAATAATTGATATGTGTATTTAGTTTGAATTAGTTATATGTTATTCCAGTTGCCCAGCTGTCTACGTACCAAATTTCATTGCAATCGGTTTAGCAGTTTTTGCGTGAAAGAGCAGCAAACACACACACATCTATCTATATAGATACTTATTTACAAGCCGATCGGCTTTCACAATATTTACCTTGTATGTAACGATCACACATACCTTTAAATTAATACAGAGTCAAAAACAAAACACTCTGATTAATGATTTTACAAAGGAGGAACAATATATTAGGGGCGGCGTGGTTCTGACAGCGGGGGTGGTAAGAAATCGCGGGGGTGCGGGCGGACTAAGTTACAAGCAGATACGATTTTTGAAGTGAAACTTCTTTAGAATCGTTGCGATTTCAAATCTGATGCAACGGAAAAACGACAGGTAAGAGACACAAATACAAAAATGTGTAGAATGAAGCCGGCAAAGAATGAGACAGAAATATACACACTATTTTATTCATTCTTTTGAAGATTTTGTGAAGTTTCACTTCTATCATGTGTGAATCGCACACACACCTTTTTTTAAATATGCTTAAACTAGCATTCCGCCCGCGGCTTTGCGCGCGTAGTCACGGGTAAGATAGACTCGGGGGGTTACTTACAAAGTTCCCGTTCCCGATAGATTTCCGGGATAAAAACTATCCTATGTCCTTTCTCGGGTCGAAAACTATCTGTATCAAATTTCAACATAATCGGTTTAGCCGTTCTTGAGTTATAAATAGTGTAACTAACACGACTTTCTTTTATATATATAGATTATCAAATTTCGTATTTACCTGTGATTTTACGCGAGTATTGTATTAGAAATTAAGAAGCAGTGACGGTTTTTAAATATGCTTAAGTTATCTTATTTTTTGTGTTTGATTTTACATTTGTACTGTATTTAGAAATTAAGTCGCCCCGTGACCACGCTCGCTGTGAAGTGTTCGAAACGTCGGGTTATATATGAATAAATCGCGTTTAAAATCCGTTAAAGAGTTTTTAATTTCTAAAAGAAAATTATCTAATTTTTCGTTATTTATTCTTTACTGTACACAATAGGAAGGATATAAAATAGACGTAAGTCGCGCAAAAACTACTGAACCGATTGCAATGAAGTTACGTAGACGGCTGGACAACTGGAATAACATATAGGCAACTTTATATCCCGATATTCCAACGGGATACGGACTTACGCGGGTACGCGCAGCTAGTCGAGTCTAAACACAATAACAAGCAAGCGAAGCTGAACGCGTGTTCAACCTTTGAAAGCTTTCGACTTGCACCAAGCGAAGCTATTGGGATCTCCCTATATTCCTTAATCGGTGCACGATTAGGGACCTCAACGTTTATTCAAATACATCTTGATTTAATTGCGTAATCTCTAAAATAATTCGCATCTCGCCTTTGTAATGCGATTGATCTTTGATGTTGATACATCCTGTATTTACCAATCCTACTACATACATAGTTTGTTAAACGAATACCTGTAAGTACAAATAAATCCTACTAATCCCACTAATATTATAAATGCGAAAGTTTGTAAGGATGTGTGTGCGTTTGTTGCTCTTTCACGCAAACACTACTGAACCGATTGCAATGAAATTTGGTACGTAGACAGCTGGACAACTGGAATAACATATAGGCAACTTTTTATCCCGATATTCCAACGGGATACAGACTTACGGATGAAACTGCGGGGCGCAGCTAGTATTAGTCTATACTAATCAGTCTATAAAAACCTTACAAACTTTCGCTTTTATAATATTACTTGGATAGTAGGAATATAAAGAAGAATGGTTTGTATGTTTGTGTGGTTTCCACGCAAAAACTACTGGAGCAATTTCGAAAATTCTTTCACGATTGGATAGCTGCATTTTTCCTGAGGAACATAGGTTTTATTATATTTTCAAAAAAATTAGAGATCCTTAAGAAAAATGCAATATTTTATATCAAAGTGTAAAAAAATCGCCATAAAAAATCAGAATCTGCGAAAACTATAACATGATTCTAGACTTTAATATGATAAAAGCTGATAAATTTTCATACTAATATTATGAATGTAAAAGCTCTGTCTGTCTATCTCTTCTTTACGTCTGAACCACTGAAACGATTTATATGAAATTTGGTATAAAGATAGTTTGATACCCGAGAGAGGATATAGGTTTATATCCAGTATATCCCAGGGTAACTGGATCAGTGCGGAAAACCTCATACAATCTATTTTTCCTCTTACTACACGGACGAAGCCACGTGCGGAAAACTAGTACAAAATGTATCTATAACTAGCTTTTGCCCGCGGCTTTACACGCACATTCGGAGTAGTTTAATACATGTTATCTAATATATAAAATTCTCGTGTCGCAGTTTTCGTTTCCATACTCCTCCGAAACGGCTTGGCCGATTTTGATGAAATTTTTTGTGCTTATTCGGCATCAGAACAGCGTTTGCCGGGTGCAGCTAGTTATACATAAAAACCTTCCCCTTGAATCACTTTATCTATTCAAAAAGGACCATAAAATTCCGCTGCGTAGTTTAAAAGATCTAAGCATACATAGGGACAGATGCGGGAAGCGACTTTTATTTTATTTTAAACACATTATTGTGCTGTCAACGTAGTGGAAATTAATACAATGATATTTATGCTAAAATATACAGATCATAAGCGGCCTTATCACTAACAAGCGATCTCTTCCAAGCAACCAATAGAACAAGTGAAAACAAAAATACAAAGTAGGTAATTTTTCACATATACGTACTAATATTATAAAGCTGAAGAGTTTGTTTGTTTGTTTGAACGCGCTAATCTCAGGAACTACTGGTCCGATTTGAAAAATTTTTCAGTTTTAGATAGCCCATTTATTGAGGAAGGCTATAGGCTACATATGTACCACGGGCGAAGCCGGGGCGGACCGCTAGTTTTGAATACTGCTTATACTATGCAGGCATAACAATCCGAAATATAATTACCCCCATAAAAATTAACTTAAATAGCCAAAAATCTGTACCATCGATGAAATTATTAAAATGACTCGAGCCTCCGAGGAACTTTTATACTCCGACGCCTCCGAACCCTCCCAGAGGGAATTACTTGCCTATTTATAAGTTGATTTTTCACTCGACTGACTTCATAATCGCTTAAGAATATTGCTTTTAAAGCTATAAGGATATTTAAACTCAATAACTTAATCTTGTATGTGTAAATGATTATATGAAATTAGTTGTGATATAATTTTATTTTCATAGCAATCGAATCATCCTACTTCCTACTAATATTATAAATGCGAAAGTTTGTAAGATGTGTGTATGTTTGATGCTCTTTCACGCAAAAAATACTGAACCGATTGCAATGAAATTTGATACGTAGACAGCTGGACAACTGGAATAACATATAGGCAACTTTTTATCCCGATAGTCCTACGGGATACGGACTTACGCGGATGAAACCGCCGGGCGCAGCTAGTTATAGTATAAAACAAAGTCGCTTTCTGCCGTTTGTGTCCGTATGCTTACATCTTTAATTACGCAATAGATTTTGGGTTTTTTTTATAGATAGAGTGATACAAGAGGAAGGTTTATAATTTATGATTTTTTATATATAAACATAGAAAATGTGTTTTACTTCGAATTTAACTTCGCGCGCGAAGCAGGCAAAAGCTACTACTTTATAAATTGAGAAATTTTAGGGAACAGAAAAAAAATTGGTCACATATGTTGCGGGTTCGATTCCCGGCTGTGATCAAATTTTTAATATTCTTAGTATATTAAAAATACCAAGAAATTTTATAATACCAAGAAACTGGTTTCTAGAAGGAATATTCTTTAATCATATTTCTATTATAATTGAATTAAGGATAATTTCTCAAGATATCTTGAAATGCGTAATATTAATAAAAACTTCCCAAAATCGTTTAACATTTTATCACAAAAAATTAGCTGTTAGTATTGTATTAAAGAGCAATAAAAACCTCCAAACCCAACAAAATGACATTAAAAAAACCGCGAAACTAAAATCGCACAGATAATACAATAGTAATTTTAACAGATTAAAAAGGGCAACGCAAGACGAACACTTGAGAAAACAGGGCTTATTTCGCAACAATACAATCAATAAAATATTAAACATGCGAACAATGAACAAATCCCAAAGAAATAAACAGGGTCTAACATAGTTTTTTATCCCCACAACAATAGTGTTTTTTTATGTTTCTCGACCCCAATTTAAGTATGAATTTATTGTTCGGACATATTTTATTAGGTGTTATGATAGCTGTGTGGATTAGCCTTTATAATTTTTGTATTACTGGCCTGAACAAAAAAATAATAATCTATGGTGAGTTACTTTTTAATTTCGGTAGGCGGGCGCTGTTTATGGCGCGTTATAAAAATATGGAATGTAGATAATAAATTGTCGATAATGCTTTTTGGGGATTTATAAATGCATTATTTATTAATGTTTTACACAGACGAAACAACTGGGATAACTTTGTCTAATGTAAAATATAAAACGCAAAGGTGCTGACTGACTGATCTATCAAACGATCTATCTAGCCCAAACTAGTGCACCGATCGGGCTGAAATTTGGCATGCAGATAGCCAATAATGGTATTAAAAATAGACAATTCATCGAAAGTAATACAAAAAAGTTATAACAATATTTAATTATAACGTAATTTTTAATTGGATCCAATAACTTTTCTTCTCAATATAACTATTTTGATGCAGATTTAAAAAAAAACAAAACGAGTACCGATAATACTTTTTGGTCAATATTGTGTGCTTATTTTAGTTACAGATGTCAAAAAAAACAAAACCGAAAAATACCCGTTATTCCGGCCAACGCAACAATACCTACCGTTATTTAATTAACCGTTACTTGTTAAATCATTGACTGTCCCAGTGTCGCCGCTACGGCAGCCATTTTTGCGCGGGAAGTGTGAAAATAATTGATTTCTGAGGGGACGTTTACGGTTTATTGAAAATTATTTTTCACTTGGTTCCGTTTTAATCACATTGTTCGAGCAATTCAATGGAAAATGTTGGTGTTAATTTTGCTTTTTGAATCGCTGAATAGGTATTTTTGTGTATTGACTGCGCATTATACTTTTGGTATGTTAAGTTTTATGCATACTTGAAATATTTTATATCACTACTTACTAGTTATTAACAGTTATATTTGAACGTGCAATAAGACGTGGAAGTCGTTGTGACGTTGTTTCCTTTGTGTATTAAAAAAATTCTATAAAAAAAACTACTTAACCGATTCTGATGACATTTGCACTGATCTTTAAGTTAGAGTTATGCGTAGACGACGTAACTGTACAATTCTGACGATATAACATTAATTCACATCGGATTCCAACCTCATCTTTGAAGTCGTTTAAAATTAATGCTGTTATATTAAATAAAATTAAAATATTACCGAATCATAATTGTTTTCTGATTTATCACAATGTAAACTGTAAACATAACACGTGCTCAATCTATTTTAGGCGTTCATTCAATAATACACGCAGCCATAAAACAATTGATCATTTTATTAACGTTAGTTACTGTAACATACTCTAAAATAATCGTATCCTATCCTATCCTACTAATATTATAAATGCGAAAGTTTGTAAGGATGTGTTTGTGTCTGTTGCTCTTTCACACAAAAACTACTGAAACGATTGCAATTAAATTTGGTACGTAGATAGCTGAATAGATAGTAGAACGACTGGAATAACATATAGGCAACTTTTTATCCCGATATTCCTACGGGATACGGACTTACGCGGGTGAAACCGCGGGGCGCAGCAAGTATTTTCATATAACTGTTTATTAATGTGATATTCGAGTACGTTTCAGCACGAAATGGAAGCTCGCACTGGAGAAGTACCACACCCCCACAGGAGACCAGCGTGAAATAGGAGCATGCTACTGTGTTTCGTGCGTTGAGTGGAGAAGCCGGAGGCCTGTTTCTTATCGATTCCTTCTCTTCTTTGCTATTCCTACTTTCTTGTGGTCATCCTTTCCATATCCCTTTCCCCTTAGAACCGGTGGCGCATTTAGAAACGTATTGCCCCAGCGAATGTTCACGGACAATGGTGGCTAACCATCAGATGTACCACCAGCTCAGTTGTCTAATCAAATCCGAGGTCCTTACTAAACCACCACTGATTTTTATGTATACCTTCCATACATTGAACAAGATACGTAATTTATTCATACGCAAATTATCATTTCACACGTATACACGTGTCGTTATTCAGAGAACATAACAGAGCTACGCCTGTAACACGCCGCAATGCTCCGGTAACATACGAAATAAACCAATTTAATTATAATAGCTCTATTAAATAGTTATCGTGTATGGGTAAGTACAGAGGTTGTGTGATAGCCGAATCTATTGCAATATAGTTATGTTATCTGTGGTTACAATTATAGCATTAGTGTATTTTTTATTTAATGTCACAGTCGGTAATGGAGCTGGTGGGTCGCCTGATGGTAAGCGCTACCACCGCCCATGACCATTTGTAGAGGCATAAGGTCCATTGCAGACCTTACGCCTCTACAAATGGATTGCCGACTTTTTGGGAAGGGTTTAAGAAAGGATTGGCGACAGGAATAAAGGAAAGGACTGGGAAGGGAAGGAAAAAGATATATTTTAGGCCTCTTATATTTTTGATTTTCGTGCCATCTTAAAGATATAGGGTATCATTAACTAGATGTCTGTTTTAACCCATATCGATCAATGTAATGGATTTTATATATTATCTAGCGGTCCGCCCCGACTTCACCCGTGGTGTACGCAGCCAAGAAGAGAAGACTTTTTTTAGAAGACGTTTACAAATCGATCCAGTAGTTGCCAAGATTGGTGTGTGCAAACAAATTTCTTAGCTATATTATTAGCAAATATAAATAAAGAGAAAGAAAAAAAACATAATGTTTGAAGATGGTAATCCTAATAGTATGTGTTATAATGGCTTCATAATCCAAGTAAACCCCTACTTCTTGAAATACAGATTAGTAATAACTACATGAACACAACATATCGGAAAAAATGACGCTGCTACCTATAGATGATACAGAATACATTAGATGATGATATCACAGTTCTGAAATTAATCACTCACTGCTCATCATAAAATAATCTAGAAATAACCCAAACAATCGTAGATAACAAAGCAGAAACATTTAAAAACGACAACAGTTATAAGGTACAAAAGCAACAGAACAAACCCACTAATATGAAATGATTCCAAATTCGAAAATCGCTCGATTATCGCGACCGCAAGCTCATTGGATCGTTTAAATTCAGAGCGCGTCTGCGGTCGTGTTAAATGGTTACAGTTTAGTGTTTCAAATTTAGAACGTGTGCCGGTGCGTTCGGTGTCAGTGCATTAGTGTCCTTCCATGCGGTTAGACGTGTTCATCTCGATATATGTGATTTTCTTATTGATAACGATCACGTTATTTGATTTAATGACTAGTTCTTATTCCCAACCATTCTTAAGTTATCAGATCCTATATTGTTTCCACTTTTGCATCCACTTACTACGTATATTTTAATATTTATTACCGTATGGAGAATATGATAATGAATAACACAAATAAATCCGCCGTGTCACTAGAAATTATATTATGCGCTGCTTGTATATAAATAAAAGTACCTCCTTAAATTTATAAAATTTTGATTTGCATATAATCTGTTATCTTGTGATTTAATCTCTCTTTACAGTTTTTTTTTAAATAAAATAAGTATAACAATGCCGGTATTAAATTTACATTAAGTTTTACTGCTTACACAATGTAGTCTAGATAGTTCTAGAGCCGATTTACAACATCTCCTTCCAATATATGCTGGAGATAAAAAAAAATCTATGGCAGCGTTCACAAGACTGATCACTTAATTTCCCGTATACAAAAACTCAAAGTTGAAACAGATGTATCATGTATCCACCCCACAAGCAACTAACTACAAATGACAAACTCATCGATTCTCGAACATTCCAAGCAACAACCCTCAACTATCATTTTCAACAACAGTACCACTTCAATCGCCGCGCAAACCATCAAACGGTAAATATCGCTCGTAACGATTCAACACTCGTCAACCCGGCGTATAGCAATGAAAGGCACCTGCAGAAACAATCAAGAACCCACCCCGTCTTTATTTCGCTCCATAATCGAGAAGTTTCCTAAACGATTTACCAGTCGATTCTTTATAGCAATCGTAAAACTGAATACCGATATCGCAACCGTTATGCCGCGGCCGTAAGGTCGGTATTAGTTAGTCTGTGGAGCGTTCCGAATTCGAATTTTGCAATATGGCGTCCAATGACATGTTAATATGGGAGCACGGACCCGAAATGCATAATAAAGTGGAATTTTTTCTTTATTTCCCTTTCCTTGTATAGAATAGTGGGGGATTTTAAGATGGTGTGATTTTACAAAGCATGGTGATAGGTAATGACTTGAAGCGTGATTCTGAATTGCGTTATTGACCTTTTTATTTTTATTTTTGGTGGTCCTAAGAGGTTCCCAAAGTAAATGAAAATAAAAATACATTTACACACAAACACATATTAGTGACTAAATAAGACTTTATCCTTACAAATCCTAATAATATTATAAATGCGAAAGTTTGTAAGAATGTGTGTGTTTGTGTGTTTGTTTCTCTTTCACACAAAAACTACTGAAGCGATTGCAATGAAATTTGCTACGTAGATAGTTGGACAACTTGAATAACATATAGGCAACTTTTTATCCCGATATTCCTATAGAATACGGACTTACGCGGGTGATCATATATCAGCTATCACTATAAACGTAGATTTATTATGGTTATTAAATATTTTTAACTCTTTTACATAACAAATAAACATTATACATCTTTTTCGTCGCACTCTCGTACCATCGTAGCGTAGGTTGTTTCTAATGTTTACTATATTCTATTTAATTAAATCATTATTGATTATTTTCTATTCGATTGCAATAACTAACTATCTACAACCATAGTATAGTTTAGATCTTTTCTATGTAAGTCAAGACAAGACATTCAGGGATATAAACAAATATAATATAGCCTACTAGCTCTGCGGTTACGCCCGCGTAAGTCCGTATCCCGTAGGAAAATCGGGATAAAAAGTTGCCTATATGTTATTCCAGTTGACCAGCTGTCTATGTACCAATTTTATTGCAATCCGTTCAGTAGTTTCTGCGTGAAAGAGCAACAAACACACACACGTCCTTACAAACTTTCGCATTTATTTTTTCATTCATTCTTTTTTCCCGATATTCCTACGGGATACGGACTTATGGGTGAAACCGCGGAGCGCAGCTAGTATGCTGTAATATAATGCAATGTATTTGTAAATCATGTTAAAAAGTATTTAATGTCGTTATATATTCATACACGATCCAATCATAACACATCTTTCAACAACACGAGATAACACCAACACAAACCTTCCTAATAGTCCCGCAATAACAAAGAAATATATATTAATAGAGAAATCAGCCCAACATCAATAATAAAATAATAAAGCGCGTTGCGTCTACGAAAATGTTAAGAAAAGGACATATTAATTTCGCCTCGGACCCCCACATCGTTCTGACCCTCTCTAACATCTGGGGAAAGCGTATCTCCGTCCCACTCCCGCCCCCGCGCTCTAAGTGTCAGCCCAGATGTTACCGTTTTATTGAAAAACTCGGCGCCATATTGCAATTGTGTCAGTGAATTAAGATGTAGAGATGGATAGAATAACGGTTATTGGCGTGATAATTGTTTTCGTTATTTTTGATATCGGTATTTTTAATAATGTTATTTTTAATAACGTTTTTTTTCATAACGTTATTTTTGATAACGTTATTTTTAACTACTTGCAGATAACGGCATCACTCGCGTGCTAAATGGAACCTGGATAAAGAAGCCTGCCATCTAATTCATAAAAAAATTATCTCTGTACCAATTTTCATAACAATCTGATCAGCTGTTTAGCGTAAACGAATTTAAAATTCTGAATTCATCCTATTAATATTTTAAATGCGATATTTTGTATGGATGTATGGATGTTTGTTACTCTATCACGTAAAAACTACTGAACCAATTGCCATGAAATTTGGTACGTAGACAGCTGGATAACTGGAATAACATATAGGCAACTTTTTATTCCGATATTCCTACGGGATACGGACTTACGCGGGTGAAACCGCGGGGCACAGCTAGTAGTACTAATAGATTAAAGTAGATAGATGAAGACTTAGAGAGAGATAAAACAAAATTATTAATAGAAGGTAATATTATGTCCTAGCGATCCGCCCTGGCTTTGTCCCCGGCCTGGTTTTGTGAAAGCACATCCAACGAAAAAGCAGTGGTGGCTCAGTGGTGAGAACCTCAGACTTCAACTTCGATAAGTCGGGGTTCGAGACCGGGCGAGCGTGCAGGAAATAAATTCATTTTTCAATTTATCTGCACATGTGGATAACATCACCACTGCTTAAAACGGTGAAGGAAAACATCGTGAGGAAACCGGCATGTCCGAGAATCAAAAGTTCGACGACATGTGACATCTGCCAACCTGCGCTTGGCCAGCGTGCTGGATTATGGCCTGAACCCTCATAGGAGGCCTGTGTCCCAGCAGTGGAAACATATATGGGCTGATGACGACATCCAACGGAGAAAGGAATTTTTAAAATCGGTCTAACAATTCGTAAGATTAGTGCGTTTAAGCATACAAACTATTAGCGTCTTATTATAACTATAAACTAACATTTTTTCATTCAAATGAAATAAATAAAATATTAGACCAAGGAATGATGCTTAAAATTGTATGTATATGTGTTTATTCTAGCTAGTTTAAAACGATGTGACCGAATTTGATAGAACTTTAACTGTTTATAGTAGCATAGCGTATGTAATTTTATTACGGAAGGCACCAGATCCCCACAGTTTTTGTATGTGGTAGTCGAGCACGCTTCGGCACGAATTGGGCCAGCTCGCACCGGGGAAGTATCACACCCCTACAGAAAACCAGCGTGACGTGACCCATGCTGCTGTGTTTCATACAGCGAGTGGGTGAGCTGTAGGCCCATATCCTTTTCCTTACCCCCTTACCAAACCCTACCTTACTTTCCCCCAACAGTTCCTTTATCCCTTACCTTTTGAAGCCATTCTATCTACACTTATATTGTAAGAGGAAAATTTTGTATATTTGTTTGTTTGTAATGGATAAACTCAAAAAAATCCGGGACCGATTTTAAAAATTTATTCGCAATTAGAAAGCTGCAACTTCGCTGATTGACATCCTACTATCCTACTAATATTATAAATGCGAATGTTTGTAAGGATGTGTGTGTATGTTTGTTGCTCTTTCACGCAAACACTACTGAACCGATTGCAATGAAATTTGGTACGTAGTCAGCTGGACAACTGGAGTATCATATAGGCATTTTTTATCCCGATATTCCTACGGGATACGGACTTACGCGGGTGTTACCGTGGGGCGCAGCTAGTGTCTCAATAAGTTATAGGCGGTAGTAGCTCCTAGTAATCTTAAATCTGTTTACATTTTAGTAAAATTAGTTTTTATTAGTTAAAACTATTGAAATTACGTTACTTACAATTATATCTACACTAATATTATTGTGAAATTTATTTTATTTGTGTCGTGACACGAGAATTTTATATATATAGAGATTATACGAATGTTTCTGGACAGAGACCTACTCCGAAATCATAAAGGCGACAAAACGCCCGGGGCGCGAATCGCACCGTCCTTAGTGCCACTACAACTAGTCCCATTTGCTCTCATTTGTTATTAATCAGACTATCTCTCCCTGAAGTCTCTAAACTCTATAATATACGTAGGACAATGGAGTTTGTTTCGACAAATTAAATAAAATAATATTGATTTGCCTAAGTAAAGATAAGGTCTAGACCTAGATTGACTGCAGCAAGTATTGAGTCTGGTTTAACGGCACTATAAGAGCTAGAATGACACACAAATCATTTATATAATCAACATGACAATCTCGAATTAAAGGTTTCAGACGGCTCTGTCACTGGGCCGGTCGCACACGTGGGTACTTGTTATGCTCAGAAATGAGCATAAGCGATTAACTAAAAACTATTGATTGTACTAATTAAATAAGTCTCTATGCAGTATTATCTTCGTTGAAGTATAAGGGAAGAAAAATCATAATGTTCAATAAAATGATGGCTTATATATCGATAAAACATATTTTACTTTATGAATTTTTGTATTGTAACAAAGTACTCTTCTCTATCTGATTTTTCTCCGTACGTCTGGTTGTCTGGAAGAAACCGCTATATAGCGATAAGACCGCTATTTGTTTCAATTGTCATTTATTAAGTTTTTGTTGTAGTTTTCTTTTGGAGCAATAAAGAATGAATAAATAAGTAAAGTAGCATTATGTTTTTAACACACCGTCGATGTTTGTCATAGCGGGCAACTGAGCTGGTGGTTCGCCAGATAGTGAGCGATCAACACCAACCGTGGATGTCCACCAAAGTGGCTCCGCGAATGCTCTGCCCGCTTTTACGAGGTAAAGAATAAGAAAGGATTGACTGTAAAGAAGGAGTAGACTGGGAAGGGTGAGGAAAAGGAAACAGGTCGAATTAGCTGTTTTATTTATTCATTTAATTTATAGGTTTCATAGGTAAGGACACTTGTCCATTGCTCCGTATACCTTTCGCTTTTAAAATTTGCAAATGCCTACATTTATCGCCCCTAAAATTATGGCGCCCTAAGCTTTAATGATAGCGCTATACTATTTTAACCAACGGACTTAAGGGTCAATATATATCATTGGTTGTTATCAACTGTCAAACAATTGTTTTACCGTCTGACGCTTTGTAATTTGTCTATGAGTTATTATTTATGAGATTAAGTTTAAAGAAAGCAATATAATGATGAAACCCTCAAAGAAGGCCTGTATCCCAGCAGTGTGAACATATATAGGCTGATGATGATGAATATAATGATGATTTATGATCCTTTCCTTCCTAAATGTGATGTTTGTTTATATATTAGTTAAATAATAAATTTATTTGTGAAAATAGTAATAAATTATGCAAATTACTTGTTGCCTTTTTTTTGTATTTAAAAACGCTTAATAAGCAACTATAACTGAACTAGCTGCGCCCCGCGGTTTTACCCGCGTAAGTCCGTATCCCGAAGAATATCGGGATAAAAAGTTGCCTATATGTTATTCCAGTTGTCCAGCTGTCTACGTGCCAAATTTCATTGCAATCGGTTCAGTGGTTTTTGCGTGAAAGAGCAACAAACGCACACACACCCTTACAAACTTTCGCATTTATAGTATTAGTAGGATAGGATAGTAGGATTAGTAGGATTACTACATTTGAAACAAAAGAAAAAAGGAAAATTATAGTAATATCCAACCACGTACAAAATTATAAACAGTGCCAATTTTATAGAAAGTTTGATGTGAATCCGACTGATGTGGGTGTGTTCCAGTTTATTTTATCCGCACCTAACCTAATGTGGCTAAGATTTTTTTTTATGTCATAGTAAGCAATGGAGCTGGTGGGTCGCCTGATGGTAAGCGCTACCACCACCCATAAACATTTGGAGAAGCATAAGGTCAAACAGACCTAACGCCTCTACAAATGGATTGCCGACTTCATTCGGAAGGGATTAATATTTTTATTATTTCATCATTCTTCTCTCTTGCACTTGCAGCTCGCAAATATAATTTCTTAATGATGTGTCGTGGTGAAATTGATTGCATACCGGACAAATCTTTGTGGTTTTTGGTATGCGTTATTTAATGTATAATATGTATTTTCTTTTTAAATAAATAAATAAAAAGAACAAAAAAAAAAGAAAGGAATAGAGAAAAGAACTGGGAAGGGTAACGAAAAGGATATTGGCCTCCAGTTCTCACCGTACGAAACACAATAGCGTGCTATTATTTCACGCCGGTTATCTTTGGCAGTGTGGTACTTCCTCGGTACGAGCTGGCCCAATTCGTGCCGAAACGTACTCGACTAACTCAAACAAAAATGGTCTACATATTTACACGGATACTAGTAGAGGATTAGTCTTAAGAAGTGTATACATACTGACATAGTCAGTATTGACTCAAAGTCCTTAAATAAAATTGAATAAGAAAGTACCTACACGATCTTTATTAATATTTAGTTAATATTTATTGTTAGTATAATTGTTTGTTTCTTTGATCGAGCTTATCTTAAGCACCACTGAATCGAATTCAAAAATCCATTCCCCGGTGATCAATGATCCCCAAGGTTATGTACAACGGCTGAAGCCAGAGCGGAATGCTAGTATAAAATACAAACATCATTTATCAGAATAGTGTGTTGTCGAAGCTAGTGATTATTTAACATGCGTAGACTGATATAGGAATTCAATACGAACCAACCCGTTCATTAACAAATATTTGAGCTCTGAGTGTGTGAGTGACTTGTGACTTTGTGAGGCTGTGGTTTTTAAATCTCTTCTTCTTTCTAAAGATATTTTATTGTATCATCAGAATCGTTTATAGGAAAAGATTGTGTAATAATATGAGTTATTGTATTTTTATTATATTATATCTACAGTATCGCTTTTATAGTATCGATGAAATCTAAGCGTGTTACGCAACTGTTGAAGTCACTGACAAATTTATGTCATTTATTTGACAGTTATCTTATACGGAATATATAGATAGATAATACTTTATTGTACACAAAAAATTACAGAAAAATCATAGATAAAACACAAACAAAAGAGAGCATATTCAGAAGTGGTAATAGTGGCTAGAAATGTTAGTATTTAAAATGCAATGAACTCACCATTAACGCTGCTCTTGGCGGCATCTCTCTCCTCACCCAAAATGGCACTGACACTGAATTTCAACAAGGGCTTTTTCGGTTCGTTATAATCGTCACAGTTTTTAACCATGTCCTCCGTCTTCTCCCGCACATCCTCGTCGCCCGAGTTGTCTTGATAGCTGTGTAGATTGAAGCGTTTCTCTAATTCCTCTAAGCGGCGTATGCCGGATTTCTTGCAAGCGTACGGTGGGCAATCGAAGGAGCCGCAGTGACAGCGGCGATTCAAAGACGGTATGTTTAAAACCTCCTTTTCACGTTCCTCGTTTCTATAATACTCGTGATTGTAATACACAGCCTCGTTCTTTATGAAGCCATCGTCTTCGTTGCTTTTGGAATCTTCATCGTCATTTTTATCTGTCGCTTCATCATTGCGAACTTCCTCGTCATTCTCAGTCATTTTCGTTTCGTCCACTTCCGGCGAATTGTCTCTCGAACGTTCGAAATTCGAACGCTGCAGGACGTAATTCTCCAGCTGCTGATTCAAATATTGATTGTGGAAGTTCACGGTTTTCTGCTGGTGCAAAATGTTGTCCACCAAGAACGGGGAGGTCATGTTGAAATTGCTCGCGCTCGAATTGTTGTAACACAGATTCTGTATAGTTTTCAACATATTTTCTTTGATGAACGGATTTATTTTGAGTCCATGTTTTAAATTATCCGTTGGGTACATTATACGATCATAACATGCGGGTAGGCTACTATTTTCACAACACTAAACTTAGAGCCATAATTTGAAATGTCTATGATTTGAAACGACGTTCGAAATTCGAGTGTAATGGAGCGAAGGAAGACACGTGCACCCCTCACGGTGGTTGAGCGTTGACTAACTTAAAAGGGAGTGGTTGCTGAAAGGGGCGGGATCCGGGGTGGCTTTTTAGCCACGCTTTTGTAAAGGCGACCAATATAACATGAACTCTCTATCCCTTCCCTGTCTATGAATGTAGTGGTTTAAGAAAAGAAAACAAGTACAATAATAGGGATCACATAAAATGGTTCGCGAGTTAAGAATACAATATTGGGTTTGCAGTTACTGCAGAGAAATATCGACTTTATGGCCTTGCAATAAGATGGATTCGATTTTTTTTTATTGTCTTTTGATAAGTTATGTTTGCGGGTGGTTATTCATGGGCTAAATAAAGACAGAAGGTTGTAAGTAACGCTCATGATTTTTTATTATAAGCTTTTTAATTTGAATAGTGATTGCGATATTTTGTGTCGTAGTGTCGTAGTCGTCGTCAGTCTACGAGTTTCGTAGACATTATCAGAGTGATATACTAAAGCTACGAAAAATCCCTGTGTGTTGAATAAGTTTATTCATGATTTTATTATTGTTTTAACGTTTCATTTTTCAGTTTCTTTTGCTGAAATATTTATTTTTTTATTATTAAAGTAATAATTTACGGGAAGATAGAAGATAGAAGAAGAAAATAGAAGTGTGTAAGGGTTTAATAAACTCATGGTAGATGTGATAGAATTCAATGAATAGAAGCTATTGTTTAATTTCCAATGAATTAATACAAATATGCATTAGTATGTTGCCATCATCCACCTCCAACCGCGATTAGGTCAAGACTGACTTCAGATTAGATGAAAAAGCGTTTCGAAGAAAAAGCGTTCCAATTTTGAAATTAGCCACACCCACGGGTTGTTATTGGCTGTTTACTTCAGTACAAAACGTTATAAGTTACGTAGCTTCGCCGTTTGAAAATGAGCTTTAGGCTTGATTGGTTAAGCTAGATTTTCAATTAGCATATTTTCGTTAATATTGAAAAAAAAGGGAGTAATTGTTTGAATGTATGAATTTTATACGTCTGTGTTTGAAGGAGAGTAATGGTTTATAGTCTGGAGAAAATGGTTTAAACGAATATGACTTGCTCATTGTTATTTATTGTATCGTAAGGAATTGCCATTTTAATGCACTGTTGGTATTTTATTTAGACTTTTAGGTTTAGTGGTTAAGGGTTAATAGGAGATGTTTTAGCGTCTTTTCTTGGCGGAGGCAGAATAAATTAATGGATAAATCTACAAATTAACGACATACGACGTACGCATACGTATTTATACGTATGTCACTAATTTTGGATATGTGATTTTTTTATGTATACTAGCTGCGCCCCGCGGTTTCACCCGCGTAAGTCCGTATCCAGTAGGAGTATCGGGATAGATAGTTGCCTATATGTTATTCCAGTTGTCCAGCTGTCTACGTAAATATCATTGCATTCGGTTCAGTAGTCTTTGCGTGAAAGAGCAACAAACACACACACATCCTTACAAACTTTCGCATTTATAATATTAGTAGGATTATTACTATTCCGTGATGTATTAGTGTTTCTTATTACGTATATTCGTACAGAATTCAGACTTACGCGGGTGAAACTGCGGGCCGCAGCTAGTTTCTATATAAATTGTAACGGACTAACTAAACAAAATTCTACTAATTCTAACATATTAAAGTTAAAAAGACGCCGGTAAGTCTGAATACATATTTAGGCACTTACACAATTCTAAATATAATACATGAACATAAATAGCAAGTATTATTAATAAATAAATAATTATAAAGTTGCAGAGGTTGTTTGGCCGTGCTTAGCTCAGCAACTACTGGACCGATTTAAAAAAATATTTCAGTACAAAATAGAGCGTTTATTGAGGCAAAATATGGACTACACATCATTCTCATTTGGATGAAACCGAGGGGCACGGCTAGTCTTAATGAATAATATGATAATATGTACTTCTAGCTGCACGCCCCTGCTCCGCCCGAGTAGTCATTTATTGCAAATGAAAAAATATAAACTATCCTATCTTTTAAGTTGGATCAAACTGCACATGGTGTGTAGATTTGATTAAATCGGTTGAGTAGTTTAGGAGTCCATCGCGGACAAAGTGACACGTAATATATATATATATATATATATATATATATATATATTTAGATATAATACCGATATAATCATTTATAATATACCATGATATAATTTAATCCATAAACGTAATGGGTAGATGATACTAAATTAGATTAATATTCGCAACGGATTAAATAAAAAACCGGTTATAAATAAAAACTATTTAAAACCGTAACACATTTAAATAATATGACAAATGAAATGAGCGTGAAATTTTAAAACGGCGAATAATTTATGAAAAAAAAACTATAAAAACATTTCACCAAAATTAATCTGCGTGCCTAATTTCATAATGGGAGCGAATCAAATCAAACAATAGATGGCGGCACGTGCGTTCCCGCGCAAATGTCATCTGTCAATTGCATTCGGCCATAAATAATTATTTTCTAATTAAGTATGGTTGACGCATCTGTAATAAAAGATTTTTAGCGGATTTTATTGAAATCATTTGATTTCTTAATCCGGGATTAAATTCTATTCATTAGATTACTTTTTAAATTCAAACTTAATTAAATGTGACCTAACATTAAATACACCTACGTATTTTATCTAATTATCATCAGTATGATAAGTATAATATTCTTTTCTAATAACAATGATATAAAAATATACAATGATTTTAAATTATGAGGGCGCCCAATAAATAAATTGTACTCTTATCTTTTTTGAGTTGAGGTTTCGTATGCGTACAATTTAGTTGAAGAATTAAATACAATTAATAAAAATGTATAACATGATATTTACTTTCTTTCATATCTCATCATCATCATCATTCCATTTAGAAATTAAAGATTTTAACGGATTTGAACGCAAATTAACCCGGCCTTTTCGAAGACTACGGTGAGCGTGGTCACGGGGAACCGATAACGAAAAGATTGTTAAAATATATTTAATTTCTAAATGTACAGTATTCACGTATAATCCAACACAAGAAAATACTACCCTCACCCACATTTGTCCCCACTGCGAGGATAAAGGTCTGGTAGATTCAGCATGCTGGCCAAAAGCGTGGCTCATACGCACAATATGTCACATGTCGTTGAACTTTTAATTGTTGGACATATTGGCTGCGATTATTTTTTACACTAAAAGAAGTATCGCCATCTATTGCTAAATAGCAAAAATGCGTTCAATTAAATTAATAATTATAAAACAGCGTCATCTAGCGGAGAATAGAAGGAACGAAGTTAGCATATGAGCTTAGTTCTAGTCATTTAATTAATAGATGGCGCTATTTTATATAACATGCCTCAAAATAGTACGGCTGTGTATAATCTATGGTTCGTCCTATTTTATTTTATAATAATTTTGATTTGTAACAGTTTTCACGAAAAACTGTAATCAAATATGATCAATAAATTAGTCCCATAAAATAAAATAAATTGTGAACATTGTAATCAAATATTATTTCTTCTCAAATTAAAATTAAGATAAATATGAAACAACTGAATTCTGGGATATTTTAGTCATTAAAAATTAGTGTAATTCATTTTTATTTCGGCACAAAAAAATTAATTGAATTAAATTCGTAAATTGAATAAATAATTACAATTTCATTTTGTTTTTCAACAACTATTCATTGATAATCTAGAACGCTGTAATAGACAATATGTTATTATCTGTGGAACAGTATCGTTATTCAAAAAAAGTAGCTCGGCCAATCAAATTCAAACTTTCATCTCACCGGTCGAATCCTTGGCCGTGATTGGTTAATCGATTAAACAGGTGCTATGCGTCATCCGCCATAACGATTGTGAATTTGTGAAAGTGAGCTTTGTTTGATTGCACGGAATAACGAAGATTTCGTGTGTTTTTAATTAAAAGTGAGTTATATGTGTGTTTAAACATGAGTGATTGGTATAGAATGAAGACTGGGTTTAAACATAACTCTTCTGAGTTGTCAGTGGAAACATCTGGTGAAATGTCAGACTCAATGTTTTCGGACAATCTAAGCCCGATACCGGCGGCTTCTATAGTGCCCAGGAAGTTGGATTTTAGAGACTTCGACGATGAAGAATTTCGGATTAAGGATGCTTCTCCAGCACCAGCATCTTTGAGTCCACCTTACAAGCGGGTTCGAGCGTTAAAGTGAGTTGGAAATATTCCTTAATTCTCTGGTCATAAAACACCACGATATATCAGTTTTTAGAATAGAATCATGTTGTACGTGCGTAAATAAGAGATAAAGGCAGTTTATTACACTTTTAATTCATAACATTCATCTATTCACTTTGCATTCTTGTTATTGACAAAGTCAAACTTGACAGAAACATGTCTACATGAACCAAGTGAAAGTTGTGTCTGGAATTAGCCCAGCATTTACTGTTATTTCTTCGTTCACATAAAAATTTCCATATTACGTATTTGTTGTTGTGTAAAACGCTCAAAATCAATTCCGAAAAGATTTTAGAGCAGAATATATGAGTATCATCACTCAAGCTAAAGATTTACCCATTAACGTTTATTCAAAAAGCATTTTTATGTGAGATAAGAATGTATTGAATCAGGAATTATTTACATCCCGAAATTATAGTCTAAAACCTGTTTAAGTTGTTAGAAATGTTTTAATAAAGTATGTGCTTACTTTTGATCCTGATAGTTTTATTGAAAACTAAATTTCTTTGAACTGTTTCACGTATATTATAGACGTAATAGACGTAATATTTTTGGTCTTTTTTGTCAATTGTAATGAGTTGTTTCCCCATGGTCTCAAGTAGCTCATGTCACACACTAGTCTCCATACCCAGGCTTTAAAATCATATCATAAAACTGCTTCATTAGAAGCATATGAAAAATGAACAAACAAACATACTTTAATAATTATAATATGTAAAATCATGTCATAAAACCACTCTTCCAATGCACAATATATCAAAAATATCTACCTATACTTATAAACTTTCACAGATATAATATAAGTAGTATTAATTAGGATTTTGAATACAACATATTTCAATACACATCCTGTTTAATAGCATCCAAATTGAATATAAGTAACTTAGACAATAAAACGTGAAGTAGAGCATCAACCATACACATTTCTATTTGTTAAAAAAAAATTAAAGTTATATACAATTGAACAATGTATATATGCATTATCACACATCAATTTACCATCTTACAAAATGACAAGACTTTTTAACATCGATTGTTAGTACAACTCTATATGCATAAGAAGCATAATATATACCAACAAATAAAAATTAAGCAAATGTTGTTTACTTTTTTAAAAGTAGTTACCCTTAGTAGTACTTTTAGAGTGGGAGTCGAGCACTGCTTCGGCACAAATTGGGTCAAGCTCGCACCGGGGAAGTTACCACACCCTCAC
>NW_024045131.1:1324602-1352487 GCF_012273895.1 Zerene cesonia | reverse complement strand
AAAAAAAAAAAAAAAAAAATATTTCCTCTAAATTATCTTTCATATACAAAAATATACAAGTCACTTAGTTTAAAACACAGTTAATGAGTAAAAAGCCAAAGAAAAAATCGTTCAAATTGAACACCTCTTTCGTATTTGGAAGGTCTGTTGTGAATAATAAATTGGATTGCAAAATTGAATGTTCCAATTCACATAAAATTTCAAAACCGTGTCGAAACCATTAATATGTAGTTTGTAGTTTAATTTTACACTTATACTCTGCACACAGATTGACATTCAAATCCGGATGATGTTTTCTATTGAATAATATAAATTTATTTATTGAAAATATCCTCGATTCACGAAGCGTATAGCAATCACGAATCTGTAAATGCACCATTAAATGAATAAACATTCCACATAGTACAGGATTAACATCAAATTCGACACGTTCCAACGTGTTTGATTTCCTAACAACATGTCAGTTTTTTCAACAGGTTTTGGCATTGTTGACTCGATTCCTTGCAAATGTTTCGGTCAAACTGGTTTTTTGGATTACCAGTTTTGCAATTTGCTATTCATCTCTGTCGAAAGTGATGTTATGAAGGTGTTAGATAAAAATTAGCTGCATTTTGTGTGTTTTTAAATAGTCATTCTACAATTTTAGTAATGTTTATTCATAACTATTTTAAAAGTTGAAAAATTGGCGTCTTTTATTAGTAAAGGTTATATGTTATATTCATTTGTATTAAACATAAAAGAGATAAAATAATAAGTCCTTTAAATATTTAACTACAGTATTTTACTATCATATTTCATTGGAGGTTTATAGTGTGTACCTTCCCCTTTTTTCGTTTATCGTGAAATAATTTTCACTTTATAGGCAACTGAATTATTATTGTTAGATATTAACTCGCTTCTGCATTGGTTATTCCTACTAAAAGTAGAAGTTATCAAGAAACTAAAGACATATAAAACAAATCATCCCAATTAACTTTTCTGGGACATGATCAAGTTCAATCTCAATTTTAAGCACATAAAAAGGAGAGCACCTCGGGTCCTTTCAGCAAATAATTTATGTGGATATGCTAGTGGGTGTATGAACAATGTATGTATGTATGTAGGTAGTAGGCTTATGAAAGTACTGTATTGCATTCCAGAAATTAAATTCATAAAAGCCAGCTTAATGTCCTAAAGAGGCCAATTGTAGATCAATAAGAGACTAAAATTAATCAAAATGATTCAGTCAGGTCAATTCAACTAAATTAATCATCAATTAAATTATGTCGTTAGCGTTACGCGTATAATGAAACACATAATGAAAATACTAGTGTTCTTATATTAAGCAAAAATAAATTATGTATATTTATTATATATAGGTTTGTTGAAGGAGTGATAATTGCTGTGGAATATCCAAGTAACACACTTAGTTACTCTGAAATTTCTTTGACATTTGACCCATGATCTAGAGTTAATCTATGAAGGTGTAACTACTTTCGAATTTCGAATCGATGTTCCCACGACGGCGAAATTTCGGTTGAAAATCAGTTACATTACAGTTATACACAACAATAAAACATATGATCGAAACAGCTGACATCTGCCCACTAACTCCTACGATTTTGGCACAAAAAAATAACTACATAATGGTAACACCTTGAAAAAAAAAAACCTGTTATACAAATTTGCACCTTGTCACAAGGTGCTGTTGATCCTTTTCCATTGTGTACGCGAAGGTCTCGAAAAACTCGGCTCATTTTGTTGTATGTGCTTTTGTTGTGATGTATATTTGGATTTATCAAACAAATGTCATCTCTAACCTCTTAGAAATAGGATACGATATACATCAAGGCGTCTCTTTGTTTTTTTTACCTGCATCTGTCACATCCATTTTTATCTTAAGGTCTTTTTTTTCTTTCACATCCTCAGGTGCGTTCGAAACTTTACATGCATTTTATTACGTAATAATAGACGAAAATAGCTCGTCAGTATGCTACTGTTGTTGATTTTTGTTTCTGCTTATTTACGAATTATTATCAAGTAAAAATGTTTATCAACCGACTTCAAATGGAAAAGAGGAAGTTCTCGATTCTACTGTATAATTGTTTTTTGTTTGTTACCTGAGAATATTTGATTGGGTGAACTGATTTTGATGATTCCTTTATTTGAAAATTTTGGTCCCATTAAAATTTGATCTTATTCTTGCAATTTGAAGGTTGAGTGCTTTTTATAAATAAGTAATGTTGAGGGAAAAAAATACTTTCTTGTCCGTTATAAGTTAAAGCAACAGCAAAAGAATTCGTGATTGACCCCATTAAAGTTGAAATCAAAAACATATTCCGTAAAAAAGGAAAAAGAAAACTTAATTAATTAAATTTAATCAACTTCAAAGTTTAACAAATATATAATTGACGAAACCATGCAGGTATATCTTTTCTGCCCAGTTCTCTGGCAGAGATCACAAATATATTATATATAAGACTGTCTCAGTAGATTTTATAAAACCAATTACTTCCGTCTTTCATAACTTTATTTAAAGAGATTACAATAAATAATAAAAATATTCAAATTTCCTCTAGATTATTCGATAGTCCACACACGCCGAAAACCCTTCTAGAAAAATGCTCAACACCATCCCACCATGTGTCGCGATGTAGACTCTTTCCACCAAAACTTGAAGTTCCATCGGGTGAGTAAACATTTAAGTTGAAGTTAATTTAAATTTTTTGTTTCATAGCATTGAAATGCTTTATAAATGAGAAATTTTGAGCACATAAAACCGAAAGAGTAGAAGAAATTCGATTACTGTGGCGAGATCACGGGTGGCCGAGAGGCTAGGCGTTGCTACGGTTTGGCGAAAAACGCGGGTTCGAATCAAATTTTTTTCTGTTTCAAAATTTCTCATAAAAGTTGATTTGATTATATTCATAAATAATTGCATCAAAAAGTTTTAATATACTTTCTGCCTTATTGATATTTTAGATACATACAAAAAAAAATCACTAACCACAACAATATTGAACAGGCATGCCGTCAGGATCCAGCCACCACTTGCACCCACCATCGGACGAGGACAGTGCACTGGGCAGTCTGCCACCGGACGAGATAGAGGACAGCAGAACGACCAGGCCGCTGGCTAACATCAACCCTTTTACGCCTGTTGGTGAGTGGAAAGCTTGGAAAGCTTAGCTTTGAATGAATAAATTTAAATTCTTTATTGAGTTACAAGAGAATCTAACTATAATCAATGCAAAAGTATGACAGACTGTATGTATTAATTGAATCCTGCCTCTTGATAGTTTTTTTTTATTCTTTCAAAATTTCTCATTTGTACAGTGAAAAGACTTTATGTATATTTGTTAATCTTTCACTGTATGAAAATTAGTGTAGATACTTAGTTTGAAGTGGGCTAAAGTTAAGTGCAAAGGAGTCGGTTACATACAAGATTTTTATTAGCTTCACCTGTTTCAAATGTCGTTTTATCTCCAGGCCAAGCGTTGAATAAGAAGAAACGTGCATTGTCTAAAACACCAACGTGGGGTGACGCCACCCCCGAACAACCGGCGAAAAGATTGAGGGTATGTTATTATGTCTATTAGCTTTCAAGCGATTGCATGCGAAAGCGCTAGCTAAGATATATATGTTATTTTAGCTTATGTTCACAATTTAGTGTGAACAAATTGATGGATTCCTCCGATAGATTCCGGTGAATGTGTGTGTGTGTTCTATTTAAAAATTTTGTCTAATACTGACCATTTGAAGGCAGTTTAGTTTTTGTTAAAAATAGTAATTATCTTTGCAGTCAAATGTTCATGTTAAACTTAGCTAACATGTGTGTAACTCTGTTTCGAAATTGAATTGAATCTGTACGTATATTTTACTTTTTTATTCATTCACTCTTAACCAAAAGTGTACAAAGAAAGAATTCCTTAAAAATAACACGGGCTAAAAGTGTACAAGTAAAATTTTTTATGCCGGTCTTATCACTTAGAAGAGATCTCTTCCAGGGCCATAGGTAACAGCCGTAAAGAGTGTTATAATTGTTCCAATCATTTTTTTTGTCATTTTTTCAAATCGTTTTTTTTTTTTAATTTCGTTCCCACCAACCAGGAATCAAACATATCGCGCTACAACGTGAAGTTCACTGGTTTTTTTTATTGTTTTTTCTTTTTTTTTTTAATTTTTCGTCCCCACCAACCAGGAATCGAACATATCCCGCTACAACGTGGAGTTCGTCGAGCTCGGGCTGATCGGGCGCGGGCAGTTCGGGCGCGTCGCGCGCTGCGTGAACAAGCTGGACGGCTGCGTGTACGCGCTGAAGCGCTCGCTGCGGCCCGTCGCCGGCTCGGCGGCCGAGCGCGCCGCGCTCACCGAGGTGTACGCGCACGCGGCGCTCGGGAAGCACCCGCACGTCGTTAGGTGAGGGGGGGGGCAGACAGAAAATAAACAAAAATATGCAAAAAGAGGGGGCTGCAGAAAAACTGAAAAAAATATGCTAAGAAAATATCCACATGTTGTTGGGGGTTTGTAGCTTGAATATTAAAAAGTAGGGTGAGGAGAAGGGGTAATATTAATATTTAATATTAATATAATTAATAAGGGGTATTTCATTTTGCACCCACGCATTGTTACGATAATAGTAAAAACAAAAAAAAAGGGGGGTGTATTTGGCGGGGAGAGAATCATTATCTCATTTATATTATATCTATTCACAGATACTACTCAGCGTGGGCGGAGGACGATCACATGATAATACAGAACGAGTACTGCGACGGCGGCTCGCTGCAGCAGGTGATCGAGGGCGGAGCCCTGCCGGAGAGCGAGCTGCTTCTGCTGTTGGCGCACATCAGCGATGGGCTGGCGTGAGTGTCTGTTTGTTTGTTCGTCAACCGGCTCCTGAAAAAAAGGGAGAGGGAGAGGTGATTTAAACGCATTTGCAGGGATACGTCTGACAATGTTCGTGGGTGGTGGTGATCGCTTGCCATCAAAGAAAGAAAGAAAAGAAAAGAATATTAACAGACACATACACACACAGACACACACAAACACAACAAATCATAATAGCGAACATAGCCCAGTTGCCTGCTATTACATAAAAATAATAATAATAATGGAATATTTCTTTTAAACTTCATAAGAGGTTTGTGCCCCTGCAGTGGGAACATATATTTGGCCTGATAATTATAAAGATGAAGATTTTAAATGATGAACCGAAATGCCTTCAAATTATTAAACAATACCAAATTTAATGGTGTCGGGAGGCCTCAAGTTCTATCAGAAATAGAATCATCAAAATCGGTTTCGCTCAGTCAATAGCAATGAGGAAACAAGTCCAAAAAAAAATAAAACACACAGTCGAACTGAGAACGTCCCTTTCTATAAATTGCGAGTAATTTTAAAACAAACAAATGAAATTGATGTTTGATCTCTTTGTCCGTTTGTCTCCCCCCCAGCTACATCCACTCCCTCCAACTGGTGCACATGGACGTGAAGCCGGGGAACATTTTCATATGTCGCGAGGAGGTTGCCTCGCATACGGAGTCTGATGATGGCTATGATGATGATGACCATCCGATTGTGCCGAAGCATAAGTATAAGATTGGTGAGTCATACATACATACATACTCTATACTTTGTACATGTTACATATTATGTAGAATTAAAATTGATATTATTTTAAAAGAGATTTTTTTATTTTGAATAAATAAATATTTGACTTTGAGTTTTTTATGTCTCTTCTTCGCTCCTGAACCACTGAACTAATATTATAATTGAAAAAGAAACTCTCTGTACATTCGCCTGTCTTTTGGCTGTTTTTTCTTCACTCCTAAACCACTGAACTGATATTATAAATGTAAAATAAACTCTTGTGTGTCTGCCTGTTCATTTGTCCAATAAAGAAAGCATCACTGAAGGGGAATAAGTGAAATGGCTGGATAAGGCGATTCGAGACCAACAGTGTATCAGTAGACAATTTGTGTTCCAGGTGACCTGGGCCACGTGACCTGCGTGTCCTCCCCCTCCGTGGAGGAGGGCGACTGCCGCTACCTGCCCCGGGAGGTGCTGCAGGAGGACTTCACGCATCTAACTAAGGCCGATATATTTGCCTTTGGTGAGTTAGAGTTTTATTACACAGTGGGCAACTGAGCTGGTGGTTGGCCTGATGGTAAGCGATCACCACCGTCTCTTGAACAGAGCAGAGGTAGTGCCGCTGGGGAGGCGCTGCCTGCTTTTAAAGGATTGACGAGTGGAAAGAAGGAATGGATGGGAAGAGTAGAGAGAAGAGGAAAGGGGAACAGGCTTCCGGCTCCCTCCACTATTTTACGCCGGTCTCCTGTGCGCGTGTGGTACTCCTCTGATGCCGAGCCGGCCTAATTCGTGCCGAAGCGCGCTCGATTCCCACACAAAATATAACATGTGTATATATATATATATATATATATATATGTATACTAGTATACCCGGCCACGCGTTGCTGTGGCTGTGGCTAAATTTATTGTTAAATATTAAATTATTGGGAAAATCAATCGAAATAAAAACTATCCTATATCTTAAGTTGGACCAAATAACACATAAAATGCTAAATCAAAATAGGTTGAGTTGGTGAAGAGTTCATTGGGGAACGTACATCATGACCCAGGATTTTTTTTATATATATATATGTATACAACGTGCAGGGCTGACGCTGTTCGAGGCGGGCGGCGGCGGGCCGCTGCCGAAGAACGGGCCGCGGTGGCACGCGGCGCGCGACGGCCGCCTGCCCGACCTGCCGCACCTGTCGCGGGAGTTCAACCAGCTCTTGAAGGTACGTGCGTGGCCTGAGGGGTTTAGGGATTTTTTTTTTTTTTTGGGAAAAAAAAATCATATTATATACTCTATATATATCAGTTTTTTAAAAGCTCCTTTTCAGCTGTTTTTTTTTTGTAGATATATTTATTTGTATATATATTTAAATTGTTACGTTTTCGATGATAACATTGAATTCTTATCACTATGTAGTATAGAACAAAATTGCCTTCTCCGTCTGTCCATATGGACATGGGTGTGCTTGAATCTTTAACACGCAGTGAGTTTTGAAGGTTTTTTTTTAACATAGTGTTTCAAGAGGATACATATTATTGTAAACTATTCCGAATTTAAAGCTTGCGAAGCGGTGAGTCGATGTCGAAAGTTGTGAGGTTACAGATTAAAAAAAAAGTACTTGTAGACGGTTGAAAAACTGTAATAATCCTTTAAATATACATTTACTTGCAACACTAGAGAGCAAAATTAATTTATCAACCTCGCTTCAAAAATTTATTCATAAATAATTATTCATTCATTCATTCATTCATTCATTCAGAAAATGGTCGACCCCGACCCGACGCAGCGTCCCTCGGCAGCGAGACTGCGAAGACACCCGTTACTACACCCGACTGGGAACAAGAGTAAAGCGCAACTGAGAAGGGAACTGGCGGCTGCCGAACTGAAGAATCAGATGTTGCACAACAAACTCAAGATGGCCGCCAGGTGAGTGACGTTCGAAATTTGAATTTGAATTGATAATCTCAAATTGACCGCCGCACCTGTGTGTAGTTCTAAATTTTAAATTCCATGCAGTCATGTGGAATTTCTTGACGTTCCAAATACGAAAAGTTACTTTTAGAAATAGAATAAATGCCTCAAGATGGCCGGTATAGAGTTTAAAATATGAAATATATAGAAGAATAAAAAATTACTTCATCTTTTCCATTTTGTCCTGGGTGGCCACCGTGATTTCTTAAAGTAGTACTAATTCCAGTGTAAGAAAAAGACAGCTATATAGGTTTCCTTCGTATATTTCTTCATTATAATCAATATAATATATATATAAATATATAATTACATAAATATATATATTTTTTTCTATTCCCAGATGCCTCCAGTCCCTAACGCCCAACTCGCTAGCGAATCAGGAATCGGCGAAATTCAAAACGCGAGCCGCAAAAAGGCTGCAACATCGGCGCTTCGATACGAACATCGACGAGATGCTCCGTTCCGTGACCGCGCCCATACATACAGACAGACGGACGGACAGGCGGGGTAAAAAGAATTAGCATATAATATATATAACATATATGTTTATGTATAAGATATATTATACAAGCGTGGCCCGAATTTGATACGAAATATATTTGATGTACGATAAACAATTGGATCTGTATTGGCTCGTAAATTGTCCGATGTAAAACTCTACCTGCGCGTGCGCGCTTGGCAGAGTTTTGTAACGAGCGATACAATAGACTTTGAACGTTACTGCCACGGCATAAGGTGTTAATTACAATGGAATATTTTACGTTTCACTTCTACAACGGATAATGTTTACGACCTTTTTTGTGCGAGTCCAATTGTTTATATTGAGTCAATTATTATGATTGGTAATGATGATGATGATGATGATGATGAGATGATTTAGACAGTGATTGGTGATGATTGAAATGTGAGCAAGCCGGCTTTGAGAATTTTCAACTTTTGTGAAATGTATGGGTTAATGGGTGTATTCTTAGATTATTGTGTGTATGGCAAGGGTTTTTCAACCGAATTCAAAAATAGAGGATTTCGATTTTTCAATTTAACTGTTTTTTTTTTTTTTGGGGTTTGTTATCTCTGAGATTTCGGATGCGGAACCGATTTTGATGTTTAATTTTAATTTTGAAAGCTTTGGTGCGTTCCGTGTCCACTTAGAGTTGGTCTAGCTCGGACAATTCGATGGAGGGTACAGATTTTTAAGGTTAAAATGCTTATAACTTTTTTTTTACATTTAGTACACATAAAAAATGTTTTATGATTATAGAAAAATCTAACATTTGTCGATCTTTTTGTATCTTACATCCACCCGACCATACATTAACGCCATATTTGTTTTAATAATATAGTAATATATTCATCTTTGAACCCATACATTATTTCACTTGTTTATTTAATGGCAGAAAATGTAAACAGACTATAAAAATCTTCTTCGACAATTAATCTATGACAATAATAATAGGCGATGGCAACATTTCTATAGATATATTTTTTTTAAAGGTGCATTTAGCATTTTATATACACACACACATATACACATATATAATAATTATGAGCGGTTTGATAACATCTAGATATGTTCCCTTTAGCTTATCTCACAGTTGAATAAGACAAATCTTCTAATATATAAAATTCTCGTGTCACAGTTTTCGTTGCCATACTCCTCCGAAACGGCTTGACCGATTCCTCTGAAATTTGGTAAGCATATTGGGTAGGTCTGAGAATCGGCCAACATCTATTTTTTATCCCGATATTCCTACGGGATACGGACTTACGCGGGTGAAACCGCGGGGCGCAGCTAGTAATGTATGAAAATGTGTGTCGAGCAGCGTTAGATAAGCTATCTGTGACTTATCAGCTAGTCGTGAAACTGAGCTGAAATATTTGGCGAATATAAAAATAGTCTGTTCACATTTTCGGTTATATAAAAGAAGAATACATGGATATTATATAATTAATATATTACATATATATTGGCCATAGATTTTCGTTTCATATTCATTGCTTTTAATAAATAAATAAAGGTAATGTATACGGGCCGTAATGTATCACTTACGTTATTCAACTGATGTAGCGTCAACTCAATTAAAAATTAGATAAAAAGGACAAATAATTAAATATTCGATGATTTTTTTTTGTCGATATTGAACGTGTAAATAGCGATATATATTTATTATAACTTAGCGTAAAATACCACCTAACTTACTGGAACCCACCTTTTAACCAATACAGTGCTTAAAAAATATTAAAAAATTAAAAATATTGATTTTTTTTATGTGTATCGTAGAATGCTATTTTAAGTTCATAAAATATGCATTTAACTTAACTCAAGCTTATAACTTAAGTGATAAAATAGCCACAATTAATTGGTTCATAAATTATTTTATGGTATTTTTTTTTATTACACAATTAAAATAATATTAAAAATGGATAATAATCTTTAATATATATTTAATAAGTAAGTTACATTTTCGCATACTACGTATATAATTAATTTTATTTTATCACTTAAGTTTTAAAAGAAAATAATGCATTTTAAACAGATATTAATTTAATGCCTTAAAAACTTCTAGGACCATGACCGTAGTCAGGTTAAATATAACTTTTAAATAGATTTTTAAATCCGATTAAACACAAATTAAATAAACGCTTCAACTGTCATATATTTCTAATTTAGAATAATTAAACTATAAATTTCTCAGTAAGGACAATAACAAATAAAAAAACGATTTACAGTACTTGCTTACCTCTAATATGGATTATATAAAAAATACTCAAATAATGACGTGTTTAATCAGTGCTATTATAAAATTAGACTTCCTAAAACGTGCCTTAATAATTAGTTTTAAAAATTTTCGCATTGCGCGTAGCAGTAATAACTTTTTTCCACATATTTTTCAATAAATAAAACTAGTTCGAAAGTTAAAATTCATTTTTTTCTAAAGTAAAAATTAAAAAAGAAAAAATCGCAAAAAAAGGTTGACTGCCCAGGTTTGACCATAGAGTAAGAAACATTGTGCGCAGATGTGTCAATATTTAATGCTATATTAAATACATGCCATATCTGAACACATATGCAAGCTCCCATCCAATAGAATTATTATACGAAATATGTATAAATAAACATAAAATCTTACCGTCTGTAAGAGATGGTAATTTGTTTTTATGTATACCTTGCATCGCAAGAACACCAGTGTCGCATAAAAATACTTAAATAATTTAAATGTAATTGCTGTCTTTCAATGTTGAATTAGTTTTTAATCCTAAAGTGCCTTATGCTTAATTTAATTGCAAATGGATGAAAATTTAGACAACCTAATGTTTAATTACGCCAATAATATGTAAAATGTAATAAAATTGATCTTCTCCATAGTGACGTCATCTAGTTAAAAAAATATATTTCCAAAATAGTAACCAGCCGTGAAGGTAGAAATAAAAAAAATTAAACCTTATTACGTGGGTTAAAACTCCCGCTTGGGAAATAATACGAGATAAAAATACATGGTTCTCAATTAATTTATGATAAATTTACTTGCATTGTGTTTTGCGGGTGGGTAGTTTGAAATAAATTTGTTTGTAAAAAAAAAAAAATTGTATATCAAAAAATGTCATACAGGCAACCCTAAATGATTTTTATTAAAATTCATATAATTTTTCCAAATCGAAACATTTTCTGTAGTGAAACTTATACGTACAAAGCTACCCTACCCAAAACTCAACAAAAAATTAAAAAAAAAAGATCCTTCGAAATTGTGAGCCACTGTCTAAATTAGACCTTAAGAAAACCTGAATAATGACCTAACTTAAAAAAAATTAGAATTTTTTATCGATTAGTGCACGAGTTAATAATAATTTGGCAAAATAGTGTTCTTTGCCATTACGTGACTTCAAGTCTCATTACGATTGATTCTTCCATTTTCCACTGTTTTGTGATATGTATTAAAAAAATTATTATACGTAATATTATAGGGTTGTCGCCAGTTTGTTTTGAAACGCTTTAAAATTACTGAGATGACTAACAGTACATTTAAACAGATCACTGGTGTTGTTTAGTTGAAAATAACTAATTTTTTTCGACTATTTAACGGTATTGAACTTAAATTTAGTATTTGATGTAAGATTGTTTTGTTTGTTCATTGCCCATACTAACAACAAGGTTCAGCCAATTATTTTCTATACATATATATTAATTAACATATAATTTTTCCGTCAAACGACTAAAAAAAAAAGAACCGTACCCTTCCACAGAACTTTCGGCTGGCTGAACAAATTTCGATGATTCTTTTTTTATTTGAAAGCTGAAGGCTCCGATTTAAATTAGCCTAGTTTTGACTGTTTAAAGACGGTTTAGTTGTATGTTATGCTTTTATTTTTTTTAGAAAAAAATCGTTTATTACAAATAGGTGACAACCCTGAATTGAATATTAAATCTTAGTTGTAGGCAGCTTTATAGAATTCGATGTAATATTTATATCAAATAGGTGTAAAAAGTTTTAGAGTAAGGCATATCCCCATTATTAGCATAGTATAGTTGTATATTCTAATAAATAATTAAGTAGGTATAATAAAATATATAATAGTGCCTTGTAGCCTTCTACGGTAATTGGTAGGCCTCGAACGGGAGGTCCTAGGTTCGATTTTTAACTAAGCTAAGGTCTAGGTTATATCATATATCAATATGGTGGTATCAATGAGAATAATATGCGTTATACTGGTTTTTTTTTTGTTATCAAGAACTGTCGTGGGATGTTCCAATTTAGTTTGTATGTTTGTTGCAGCTTTTTGTTTAATTGTATGTGGATTTTGACCCACTTCAAACGGACAGATTTCATTCAAACTTTGTACACTTATCAAGGATCGGTCTTTTTTTTTCGTATTATTATCATTTGGTTGATTCAGTCATTAAAGCATATATTTTTTAATATATTTATTATTTTGACAGTCCAAATTAAAATTTTGCGCTCATTTTAGATTTCTCCCATAAACTGTTGTTTTTTACCAACTTTCAAAGAATGAGGCAGTTGTTATTTCAATAAAAATTCACATACAATTCAAAATGGAACATTCCAGAGAGTTAATACCCCATACCATTGACGAAAATTCGAGGGATCGTTTTATTACACATTTAGCGTTATTTATGGTGACTACCTCACTTGGTGGGGCGTCTCGCACACACCGATCTCAGGTTGATTAATTCATTGTGTTTGTTTGTTTGTTTGTTTGGGTCAAATCTATGTGTGGGCTGGGCTGGCTTGGTCCATTCCCAAATATCGTTAGATCATTAATTGTTACAAACGTAAGTGTTGCTGAATGAAGGTTAGAAAGAGATAGTAGCATGGCCTTTCACTCTAGTTTTATATGAATAAATTCATTTTAATTGTAGTTTTGTTTGAATATAATAATAAAATTCATTTGCTTAATAACTATTTGTATACAAGAAACTTTAAATATATTAGCTTATTATTATTAATTCGTAATTGATAAGGGGTCAATATTGTGTGAAAAGTAAAAAATAATATAAATTTGGGGATGTGACTATGAAGTTAGAAGCCAGCTGTTGCAGAATGTATAGACAAAATTCAATCGAAAATTGTAAAAAAAATATATGAATAATGCGACCAAATAATTTTGTAATGTACAATAGTAATTATCGTTTTAAATTGTATTCAAAAATATTGTATTATATACGTTTTGGAAGATGTTTTATGTACTTAGGTAGAGTTTTTTAAAAAAATTTTGTAAAAAAAAAAACGATTGATTTCTATTTCGCGCCATTTTGGTTTGGAACAGATTATAAAGGGTCGTGATTAATAGTTGTACGATGAACCAAAAAGTGTTGATTTGTAAATTTGGCGCATTCAGGGTGAATGAAGATTTGACCAGATTTGGTTGTATGGGAGCTGTGAATTTTTTTTTTGTATATTCGCTGTCAATAATTGTATTCAATAAATGCTTGTTTGTATGTGTTTGTTTTATTTGGGTTTTTCCCTTGCATTTAGTTTTTTTGCTATGTTGTCTTGGAACTTTCGACTGGCTGAACCGATTTTGATGATCATTTTTTATTTGGAAGCTGGTACATTCCTTGTGGTCGCATTTAAATTTGATCTAGTTCTCTAATTTGATGGTGTTTTTTTATTTTTAGGCCTTAGAGCCTATTACAGCTATTCTGGCTCTAAATGCTGTAGCCATATAAAATGGCCTGCATATTTATGGAGTATTTTCTTCATTTATATAAAAAATACAGTTTCTCAGTAGTTAATTTTTGCGTGAAAGAGCAACAAACTTACGTCCACACACACATCTATCCTCACAAACTTGCGCATTTATGATATTAATAGGACTTATTAAAAATGCCTTACTGCTAAGTGTGTAAAAAGCACATGGCATATTTTTGGGTAAGAATTATAATAAAATACACGCATATAATAATAAATTTATTCCTTATTAACCATCTTAAGCTATATTTACAACTTATATAAATAAATCTAGTTTGTTGTTCACATTCAGGTAGATAATGGTTCTAATTAACTCGAATATCACACAGACATACATACAAACATTCATACGTGAGGTGAGGTTTTATACAAATATATAAATTATACAAAAATCATCAAAAGCAAACAAAAAAAAAAGAATTGTGGCAGATAATCAGAAAGAGACGAAGCAATTACATATATCTATCTCACCTGGGTACAAACGAATTATTGTAATATTATTTTCTCAGCAATATTTTATAAAATTAAGTCACGTGTCTGAATCTTATCTATTACATAAATAATAAAATATACAGTCGCTCTAAATCTCTTATACATTAGACAATTAAGTAGACTTAACGACAAGGTTATTTTGATGTCATTTGATTTGATATGGCAATGCTATATTAAAAATGATATAGAAATATTTCTATTGATGTGAAACATCTATAGCCGCACGTAAAACCGATTTCTGACGTTGCGACGAATTAAGTAGTCACGATTTGAAGTAAATTTTTGTATGTAATGAAAATAAACGTTTATTCAATAACTAGTCATCGTTATCTGGGAAAAATCGCAATAATTTATTTTATCATTATGACGTATTTAGTTCCTATCACAATATGTTCTTTTCTGCATATTACTTTTACAAAATAATGTCGATGTTTCACATCTGCCATCCGTCGGCGTCCCGTGACGGATCACATTTTTTTTATTATTGTCTCTCAGAAAAATTTTATGTATTTCCTTATAATAATATCGTATAGAAAAAATCATAAAAACGATATAAATTTGTCGATTATTAGTCAAAATAGCCTTATCCCAATTTGTATTGCACTTATTTTATCGTTAACGTCACTGTCATATAAAATTATAAACAACATGGCAATCCTGTCCATCATTTGATATAAAATGATGACATTTTTAATTTCCTGCCTTGCTATTGGTCGATTTTAGCGTCAATTTTCAAGCTTATGATTGGCCCCATAAAATCATCATCAACCTTACGACATAATATAATAAATGTATAAAAAATTGAGCAATATTTTTGAGCTCCATAGTAGTTTACTTCTAAATGCCGATAGCTGGCTATAATGACAAACTAAATTGAATTTAATCATATTTCATGTCGCTCTAACAAAAAACAAAAGAGAGGGATAGCAATATGAGACGTTCCTTGTTTCATCCATTTGGTTTTGATGGACATATGCATTTTTTCGAATACCGGTTATATTTAATAATCTTCGTTTTTTTTTAACTAAGTTTAATAACTTTTCTCTTCCCTTTTTAATCCATATTCCCAAAAAACGTTCTGGTCAAATACTAAAATCATTTAAATCGTCTCCCGCATTCCATCTAAAACGTCTCCCTCCTAGCTATTAGTCTGACTAAACTCAATTCACTTTGCGATAACCAGAAATATATAAAAATGTAAATATATATTTTAAATGTAAATACTGAAAACAGTGCATGAAGGCAATAGATTCATGGCAAGATTCAATAAGCGTTGAATGTTAAACCAGCCTTTAATAAGATTTAAATTAAACACAGCTTATTCTGAAACTCCCATGAAATTTTAACGAATGATATTTATAGGTATACATTATCTTTCACATTTTATACAAAAATATTTTTCATTGATGTGTATTTTAATGAATAAAGCGCTTTTAAAATACACAATAAAAGTAAATTCCTTTTCAAAAGATTGATTTTATAATGTTATAACATCATAACTTAGAGGCGAAATGAAATATTTTGGAGTTTAACTCCTTCCAAGCACTTATTAGCTAATTAGCTATCAAGAAATAACATTTCCCTGTATAGTCAATTTAATATCGTATTTAATAATGCAACCTAAATATATCTGTCAAAGACTTCAGAATAAACCAACATACATTCGGACACAATTTAAAATTGTGACTTATTCAATCCGATACATTAACAACCGGCACAGCCTCCTCATACATCCCTTTTCGCTTATCTGTTATAATGATAATGAATAAGATTCTAAGTCGAATAGCGTATCAGGGACATATCAGCGAGCGAAACCGGCAGAACATCGTTTATTTATCCAACTCTCGCAGAGTTTTCGACTTTTCACTCTCCAAGTAGACATAATCGTCGAACCCACTACCGTCGTCGATTATTTCCAAGTATTTACAATCATCGTCGCTCTCCTTCTCCCTCGTATCGCTGTCGCTTTCACTCCGGAAGGCGTCGTTGGTTTCCGCGGACACTTCGGGAACGATGAGCGAATTCTTTCTGTCCTCGAATATTCGCACCGTGTCGTACACTTTGTCGCTCAATTTCTGACTGAGTTCTTTGATTCTGTCGGAGTGCGATCTGAACGGTCTGATCTCATATTTGGAGTCCGGACTGTCAGACTCCGTGTCATTCAGCGGTATCTCACACGGCGCGTAAATGTCTCTCATGTTACGTTTCTCGTCTGACCAATTCTTCTTGTACGATTTGAACATTATTTTGAATGTTAAAATGTATATTGTTGCGAAAATCAAAATGGCGCCCGATATGAAGGTTATATACATTATGACATTCTCCACTACGGGCAGAATGTTGAGATACATCTTAAAGCGCATCTCCATTGATGATGGGAGGCTGTACATGCGCTGAAACAACAATGAACCTGTTTAGCTGTTGTTTTTATGAAGTGTGAAAAAAATGTATATGAAAATTTCATCAAAATCCGTTCAGTAGTTTCAGCGTGATTGACGGACAGACATCCAACAAACTTTCACATTTATAAAATTAGTGTAATATTATTGATTTATTAAGAAATACGGTATTCGTGATACCCCTCATACCCCAATAGAGGAAAAAAAAATTACACATTTTATGTGACAAACATAGATAATGTTATATATAGTTACTAGCTGCACGCCCCGGCTCCGCTCGGATTGTCATTTATCGTAATTAAAATTATTTAAACTATCCTATTTCTTAAGTTGGATCGAACTGCACATGGTGTGCGAATTTGATTATAATCGGTTAAGTGATTTAGCGAGTCCATTGAGGACAAACATTGTGACACGAGATTTATATATAGTAAGATTAAATACTTACAATATCAAACCACAATAATGGCAGGTACATGTTGGCAAATTTATCAGTATTCTTAATAGAAGTGATGTCACCTAGCGCCATGTTTATCTGGAACTTAGTGCTGACATCCAGAGGGAGACCTGAGTCGGGCTGGATCCAAAATCTAGAAAAAAGTAGATTATAAGTTAAAACACTACATATAATGCGTAAAAGATATTGAATAATTTTAATTTTATTTGACCCAAGAAGCGTGAATAGCTTTTTATTTAATAAATTATGAAAAAACTAGCTTCGCTCCGCGGTTTCACACGCGTAAGTCCGTATCCCGTAGGAATATGGGGATAAAAAGCCTAATTGCCTATGTGCTATTCCAGTTGTCCAGCGATTGCAATGAAATAATAACGTGGAGACAAACTTCATTACAATCAGTTCAGTAGTTTATGCGTGAACGAATTACAAACATACATCCATCCTCACACACACACATTTCACATTTTTTGTGTTGGTGTCAATAATTGTTGTCTAACATGAATAAATAAATAAATAAATAAATGAGAAAATCCAGCTCACCTCGTCTCATGCAGCTCCTTATCCGGCGTCAGACCTTCAATCTTGTTGAACAGAACATCGTCTCCCTTGTAGAAGTGCGGGTAGGACAGTGCTATTGGGAAGCCGTAGTAGCAGTCTGTTACGTCTATCAGACCCTCGGGGAGACATTTGCCTGAAGCGACAGATTTATTCCTTTTACTTAACGGCTGAACCGATATAGATGATTTTTAGGTATTAATTTCATTCAAAGTTATCAGTTTTCATCAAGCCCTTTTTTTCTTTTCCTTAAATTGTTTTGTGTTTATGTTTTTCTTATTTCCTTCTTTTTATTATGTATGTGTGTATGTTGTATTTTGGCTTTTTGTTAGTTGTGTGTGTTGGTGTGTGTGAATAAATATTTAATTCAGTGTTTGTTTCTACTCACCTAAGCGACAGAAACATTTGTTCTCTTCCTGGTATTTCCCATTATCCAGCATGTGGTCTGGGAAGGTGTACATCAGACCCTTGAGACCGCTTTTGACTCCTTCCTTTATTGGTACCTGTAATATGTACTGGGATATGAGACTATAATGTCACAAATATATACTAGGATAAGAGGCTTGTAGGTATTTTATATTTACACTATTGACTTCTACTCAATTTTATTTATTTACATTTTGACATGTTCTTGTACTATATATAAGGTATGAGGCCAGTAAAATAAAATGCCCATCTTTTGTTTTTATAAATGGAAAGATGGGTGAATATTTGTTAGTTTTGTACCCTAAAACTTCTCATGTATTTTTAAGATTTTGTCTGTGTGACTTATTTTATCCCTGTAAGAAAGAAAGAAAGAAAGAAAGAAAGAAATAAATTTGAAAAATGTACAATGGAAAAGGAGGAAAACCGAGGTATCAAGTTAGCTACAATAAAATCTCTATAATGTATAACTCAATTATGTATTGCATTTAAACCTACAAAGCGTATAATAAACTGAATCTAATGACAATAACACAACACTCACCAGCGGGGCCGCTCTGCACAGACTCTTCCTATAAAACAGTACACTTTCGTTTCTGGTCAAAGCACTCTTGAACTTGGTGCCATCTGACGCGTACTGCACGTTGGAGCAGTGCGTGCCAGACCACTGCGGCAGGTCGGTTGAACCTCTATATGTGTCTATCAGACCGGATATGGTTAGATCCGTCTCCCCCGTGAATATGGTTTCGAAGTCGCCGTTGAAGTCGTACATCTGTTGGAATTAGAAGATGAATAAGTTCAAAATATAAATAACAACAGAAAGTATAGTTAGGAGAAAGTGTCTTATTGTTTTACAAATATACTTAAAGATATTATTATTATTATTATTATTTTATTTAAGCACACTATACATACACATATACATCTAGATCTTCTGCTTTTTATGACAAAGTTATCCTGATGTTAAAATAATAATATGTGAGTATATAGTATATTTCTATGAATAAAGACATCATATCCTTTTCTTATAAACTGTACTTAGTGAACATTTAGAAACAAAATAATACATACCCTGTCAATCAGGCCGAGTTTATCGAAATAAATCCAGCCAGGCATGAACGTGTTGCCAAGGGTCATCAACTCAGACTTGTAGCCCATCATGAATTCGCGAGCTGTCATCTTCGCTAACGGCTGGCTGTTTGTCAGACCGATGAGATTGTTCAGACCAAATCTGGTCATAAAACTTTGTTGGGATACTACATTGGCAATGCTCTGTAAAGAATATGAAAGAATATTATCTATCTGTTTTTCATATTGTAGGTATGCACTGTTTTTTTTATCAATACCACAGATAAAATAGACTATACTGCTATCTATACTAATGATGTAAAGTCGTAGAGATCTACGTCATTTCCTCAAAGGCTTCAGATTAGACTATTAGATAAAAGATAGACTTATGGAAAAATTTGCTGCTCGCTATTGTGAATGTAATCCAACAAACACGATTCACGAGCGCAGACACTGTGTGTTTGTTTGTATGGCCGCGCTAACCTCAGCAACTACACGAGCAAGAAGATATGGATTTTTCAATTTATCATCAGGTAATGCTCATCACCATTTCGGTACGGTCAAAGAAACAGAAGTTCGAAGAATGTGACATCACCACACTTGGCCAGTGTGCCCAGCAGTGGGAACTTATGAGCTGATGATGATGCCTATATTAATAGTACCGAAATGTACCAGTTATATTTTTTTTAATATAACTGTCACATTTCGATTTAGTTATATTGTTGTTATTTATTAAAATAATGCGGATGTAACTCATGGCCTTAATTAATTAAAATAAAATACAAAGTTCATTAAACGAAATCCACACAATAAGCTGGGGTTATGGTTTTTTATGGTAATCGAATTTTAATGCTTTTGTCGTATCCGGGATATATATTATTGAAAACTAGCTTTCGCCCCGGGTTTGCTCGTGGTATATATAACTTATAGCACTCGGGGATAACGTGTGTATCCAACGGTGGATGGATTTTTGTAATTGGTATATTAATTCCTGACATTAGCGCATTCTTACATACATACAGCTTTGTAGATTTTATATTAGTACTAGACGCTCGTCTCGGCTCCGCCCGAATAACAAGATTCCTGTTTTATCCCAAGGGAGCAATCGGGATAAAAAGTATCCTATCACCCTAGTCAGCTCATACCCTGTCTGTATACCAAATTTCATCAAAATTCGTTCAGCAGTTGCAGTGTGATTCACAGCGAAGCAAACAAATTCACATTTATAATATTAATGTGGTAGATAGGTACGTGAGTTTGTTACTCGAAAACAGCTAGACTGAATTGCATGTGACTTTCTTAACATGAGAACATTCAGAGAAAGCCGCCGCCTACCTCCGCAATAGGTGATAATATAAAAATAAGTAAAAATTTTATCAAGTTGCGACATCCGTTTACACATTTCTTACATATAACTTAATAACATATTTAAGTAACAAACCATCAAGTTATGAGCTTTCTAATAGTGAAAGAATCTTCGAAATCGGTCCAGTGGTTTTCGTGAAAACGTTTCAAACATGCATAAATAGAAGTTTCCTCTTTATAATTAGTGTGAAATCTCGTGAAACATTACTCCATCTGCCGCAGTCGGGTAACGAGCTATAAATAGTTCGACTTCGAGTTAGGTTCAAGTAAACAGAATATAACTTCATGTTTACCTTAAAACGGATACATATATAAAAAATAAATCTGTCAGTTTGTCCTACCTTATTCATCTTTTATATAATTTTTTCGCAAAGGTTAATGATATAATCTTTTAAGAAATCTCATCTCTTGTACTATATATGGTCAAAGAGCTGTACATGGCTATTTAAAATATACTTAAATACATTTTTGCCGTCACCCCTTTGACTATAAATACTAAAAATATATGTATATTGCATTAATACAGAAATAAACATAAATAACTACTAATATAATAAACGCGAAAGTTTATAAGTATGGATGTATGTATGTATGGATATTTGTTACTTTATCACGTAAAAGCTGAACTGATTGCAATGAAATTTGCTACGTAGATAGCTTGACAATTAGAATAACAGATAGGCAAATTTTTATTCCTACGGGATACAGTACGAATTTTACAGTTTTAACAAAGTATTTATTATTATGTATTATTTATGTATTTAGCACTATACCCTAATAAATAATTTATACTATGTATGTGAAAATGATATATCTACAAAAATATGCAAAACATATGTAAAACAAACGTTATATCCAAGTTTTTTCATCATTGACTAAGTAGATTAAGTTATGCAAAGGCCAATGCAACTTTGCATCCAAGTTAGCGCACCTTGGATTTAATAACTTAATTCACAAGGTAATTGGGTGATGTTTGTTTAATTCGACACACTTGAATAAGTGTTTTAAAATAAAACACTAGGCTTTCTTATTGTCAAAACTACAAAAAAAGTGAAGTCCCGTGTCCCCTAGTGGGGTATGGGGCAGATGATGTACATCTGTTTCACTGATCGATTTTCTTTACGGACAAGTAGGTGATCAGTCTTCTGTGTCCTGCCAGACCGAGACTTTTTTTTGTGTATCCCCACCGGGAATCGAACCCAGCTCAAGCCCAACTCGGTTCTCACGCGTTAACCACTGAACCAAGAAGCCGGTCGTATAAACAAAAAAAATCATCAAAATCGATTCACCCAGTCGAAAGTTATTCGGTAACAGATAGAGAATTCGCTTATACAGAATAAATAATCTGTTATTAAGTATAAAATCCTACTAATATTATAAATGCGAAAATTTGTAAGGATGTGTGTGTGTTTGTTACTCTTTCACGCAAAAATACTGAACCGATTGCAATGAAATTCGGTACGTAGACAGCTGGACAACCGGAATAACATAGGCAACTTTTTATCCCGATATTCCTACGGGATACGGACTTACGCGGGTGAAACCGCGGGGCGCAGCTAGTATGTTATATTAATGAACTGTAAATAGAAACGGATTTTTCAATTTCAACAAAACATTTTATTTTTACACATTATTTAAGTTGTTAAAACTGGCAAAGTACTCAAGTTATCCAATGATTAAACCATTGATTAAAGTTAATCGCAAGTTAAGATTAAGCAAAGTTTAATGAGACAATTTATAATGGCATTTAGCTACGGTTATTTCAACATGTATTGATATTTATAGTGTTTTGCGGTCAAAGACCTCTTGGGCAATGATGCTGGTACAATCTATGTTTTCAACATCATTTAGATTGTTTTGAAATTACATTTAACGGATTTAAAGCGTGATTATTATATATTAAACACGTTTGTGACCGCGTGCTATGCTGTATGTTTGTTTGTAAATAATTTATATTCGATTTTGAATAACTTTCAACGGACAGCTGTGCCCCGCGGTTTCACCCGCGTGAGTCCGTATCCCGTAGGAATATCGGGATAAAAAGTTGCCTATATGTTATTCCAGTTGTCCAGCTGTCTACGTACCAAATTTCATTGCAATCGGTTCAGTAGTTCTTGCGTGGAAGAGCCACAAACACGCACACATCCTTACAAACTTTCGCATTTATAATATTAGTAAGATTCCTTTCTATAAGCAATTGAGATTTAATTTGATTCTATGATTAAAGCGTTTTTTTTTTCAAATATTGTTTATATTGCGATATTGTGTTAAATCTCACATCATCATCATCATCATCATCAGCCCATATATGTTCCCTCTGCTGGGGCACAGGCCTCCTATGAGGGTTTAATCTCACAATAGATATATATTGATTATAGAGAGAAAGCCTGCACTAGCGGCAGACATAATTATTATATGATTAAAACACTTTTATAATGACATATTATCGTATACAGTGTGTATGTGTGTGCTGTGAGCTACTGTGCATGCGCATATGTAGCTTCGCCCGCGCGCGCTTTTTTGTGTTTGTGTGTGTGGGTGCATACACAATTGTGTGTGAACATGCGCACGCGCGTTTGTGTGTGTGTGTGCATGCGTGTGCGTGTGTGCGTGTGCGTGTGTGCGTGTGCGTGTGTGTGTTTGTGAGTGTGAGTGTGTGAGTGTGTGTGTGTGTGTGTGTGTGTGTGTGTGTGTGCGTGTGTGTGTGTGCGTGTGTGTGTGTGTGTGTGTGTGTGTGTGCGTGTGTGTGTGTGTGTGTGCGTGCGTGCTTACCAATAAAGCGATGTGCGGCAGGAACAGGACGTCATCCTCCTTATTCCCCTCCGAGAGCTCCTCCACCCAAGCGAGCGGGTGCTTGGGTATCGCGGAGAGGGTTCCGTTGTCGTTGAATTCCGTCACGTTGTGCTCTAAGAACTCCCTGTAATGGTGATGTGTGTATCTTTAGTAGTATACAACCACAGATTATATAAATTTCTTTATTTGATATTGTTACTTGTATCTGAATGTCATTAATTGTAATTATGTAATGTATTTAATAGTAATTGTGTCATATATATCTCTATATATAAAATTCTCGTGTCACAGTTTTCGTTGCCATACTCCTCCGAAACGGCTTGACCGATTTTGATGAAATTTTTTGTGCTTATGCGGTATCTATGAGAATCGGCCAACATCTATTTCTCATACCCCTAAATGATAACAGTAAGGCAGAACAGCGTTTGCCGGGTGCAGCTAGTTATTTATAAATTTAAGTGAGATGTTATATAATGTAAAAATTAATAGTTAATAATTAATGTTATTGGTGTAAAACCGTTTTAATTATTATAAATAAATAAAATAAATAATGCTACTGGCTGTGCCCCGCGGTTTTACACATGTAGTACCTGATGTTATATACGCCGAAGTCTTCCTTAGTAAATGGGCTATTTAACACTAACAATTTTTTATATCGGCCCAGTATTTCGTAAGATTAGCGCGTTAAACCAAACAAACAAACTCTTCAGCTTTATAAATTATGTAGTACAGATACTATAATATTACTAGCTCTTGTAATATTTCTAATATTATCTGTGATTTGTTTTCGTCTCTTTTAAGAGTGGAGGTTATAGAGATATTTTAGTATTGTTCATGGATATAAGGAAAATTATAGTTTAAAAAGCTTATAAAACAATATTTATAGAGATTTAATGATAGAATCAACTATTTAGTTTGCTATTTTAAAGCTATACAACGAAATATTAAAATTTAACAAAGGCCGCGTTCCATCGATACAATATTGTAATCATTGAAATAATGTTTCGTATTGGTTGTGATGGTTCTTAATCATCTCAATAGATGGCGCGGGTTGTCCCTTAGGCACATGAAACCGAAAGAGTAGAAGAAATTCGATTACTGTGGCAGGATCACGGGTGGCCGAGAGGCTAGGCGTTGCTACGGTTTGGCCAAGAACGCGGGTTCGAATCCCGCCTCGTGATCAAATTTTTTCTATTCTTTAAAATTTTCTCACATGAAATTATTGTATTGTCACCGATCCGCGATAGGTTCAAATAAATCTAGCTATATTTTAGGTGAACTACATCAAATATGTCCCTACAGCGACACAAACATACAAATTCACAGCAATATAATATAAATCCGCTTTAACCATCTTTATTTATATACTAGACGCCTGTCCCGGCTCGCCCGGGCATCAAGATACCTATTTTATCCCAAGGGAGCATTTAATCGAGATAAAAAGTATCCTATCACCCAAGTCAGCTGTTAGCCTGTATGTATACCAAATTTCATCATAATCCGTTCGGTAGTTTCAGCGCGATTGACGGACAAACATCCAAACAAACGAACATTCACATTTATTGTGATAGTGTGATATCTATATTTCTGCAATCTCGAGAAATGGACAAATTTAAATCGGAAGTGACAACAAAAAACTTTACGGTAATCGTGCATTTTATCGGTTTTTATATAAAAAACCGATAAAACGCATAATTGCCGAGCCTATAAAGGCTCTTGTGAATCACTGATCTGCAATTCGCCTTGATACAGTAATTAGTATGGTAATTATCGGTAATCGACGCACTTCCGTGTGTACGGATAGACGAATAAAATATATTTAGATTAACTTTTAGGGATGTTTGTTAAATACTATAGGATATAGTTAGTATGAAATTATAAAATACTGGCTTGATCCGGATAAAATCTATCTAATGGTAAATGGATTACTAAAACTGGTCTAAGTGTTTAAGAGCTTTCTGGTCACAAACAAAACAAAAAAAATTGTATTAGTATAACATTAATTTAAAAGCATGTTTTTTATGTCATAGCGGGCAACTGAGCTGGTGGTTCGCCTGATGGTAAACGATCACCACCGACCATAAACATTCGCAGAGGCTCAGACCTCTGAGAATGCGCTTTAATGCTGCCCGCTTTTAAGGCGTGAGGGATAAGGAAAGGATTGATGACTGGAAAGAAGGAATGAACTGGGAATGGCTAGGAGGAGGAAATAGGCCTCCGGCTCCCCCACTCACTGTACGAAACACAATAGCAAGCTATTATTTCACGCCGGTTTTCTGTGGGGGTGTGGTACTTCCCTGGTGCGAGCTGGCCCCATTCGTGCCGAAGCGTGCTCGACTCCCACAATGAATTTCGCATACATTACTATATATTATTATATACTATTGTTTGTATCAAACTCCTTTAGACCCGATTCTGTCCCACTTCAAACGGTCAGATTGAATTCAAACTCTGTACACTTATCGCGGATCGGCGACAATACAATAGTTTCATGAGTTTATCTTATTATCCTGATTAGGGTCGGCAGGATTAAATCAGTTCCTTACGAATACTCTGTAAACGAGGAACTAAATAATTTTGTTGAATCTACCATTAAAATATGTTTCAGAGTTTTTTAGAACTACCTACATTTATTTATTATGAAGTTTTGATCAGATCGTCATATTTTTAACCCTAAGAGATTCAAAAAAACATGGAAAACTCCAGCATTTATTTCAGTCAGGTAATGTTTTGGTAGGACATTGTTTATGCCAAATATTTTATTATATAATGAAGTCCCGTGTTCCCTAGTGGGGTATGGGGCAGATGACCTGTTCCACTGATAGGTTTTCTTTATAGATGGGATAGGTGATGACCGAGATACGTATTGAGTATTCACCGGGAATCGAACCCAGGACCCTTCGACACACTCAAGCGTTAATCACTGTACCAAGGAGACGGTTAAGAATATAAAATATTTTCAGAATTCTTTTTTTGCACACCAGATTCCCCACCGGGAATCGAACCCAGGACCCCACGATACATTGACGCGTTAACCACTGCACCAAGAAGACAGTTGAGAGTATAATTTATTTATAGCATTTTTTTTTGCACACCATACTGATTGACTTATGACCTAAGTTTCTAGGTTTCCTTTACCGCTTAATTACTATGTGATGTTTATTACACCTAGCGCTGTTTTATACGAGTCTAATTTGTTTAGAATTACCGTATTTAATACCTAGCTGTAATTGATATTGATGTGTGGCTATGATAATAAAACTGTTTGTGATTGTGTTAGTTTGTTGTGTTTCCTGGCCCGTTTCCTTTTCTCTTCCCAGTCTCTTTCGATTCAATCCCTTCCTTATCCCTAACTACTTAATAGCGCATTCGCAGGTACTAGCCGCGGACGAATTCTAACAAGCACCCGTGGCCCCTTCACTTATGCGGCTCGACGGAACACAGTGGGGTTTTAGTCGGTAGGAATCCGACATAACCCACGACCTCTCCCCCGGGGGCCGTGGGTATCTATGTAAGATTTCCCCGCTATGAAAACAACTACCTCTGCGAATGTTCACGGGCGGTGGTGATCACTTACCATCAGGCGAACCGCCAGCTCAGTTGCCCGATATGACTAAAAAAATAAAAAGATACTTGAGGTTAAGCCACGATTCGCAAGGCCATACAATGGATGGGTGCAATTTTTTCACAGTCGCTCTATTTACCTTTAAAACGGAACATAAAACAGATATAAGAAATTACTTCATCATCATCATCCTTTATCCTTATCAAACTGTTATTGGAATAGAGATGATTCTGTTTGTTCGTCACGAATTCCCATCGAAACTGCTAAACGGATATCAATGGATTTTGAAGCTTACCTATACACGAAAGGGCCAACTTCTTTGATTTTTATAGTTTTATCCGTCCCAGCCATGTATTCCTCAGCGTTAGTGACGTTGAAGAGATATACTTTGACATAAAGCTCCACTTCCGGCTTCCGCCACATTTCGAAAATTTCGCCTCCATTTTGAAAAATGATTTTCTGTGAAGGAAGAGGTTTTTTTTTTTATTTTAAGTGTTTAGTTACGTTAGAATTTTATTGTTTTTTTAATCGAGCAATTTGTATTTTCAGTTTTTTTACTAGCTGCGCCCCGCGGTTTCATCCTTGTAAATCTATATCCCTATTGCCCATGTGTTATTCCAGTTGTCCAGCTGTCTATGTACCAAATTTCATTGCAATCGGTTCAGGAGTTTTTGCGTGAAACAGTAACAAACACACACACATCCATACAAACTTTTGCATTTATAATAGTAGGATTATATAGTTAGTATTTAGAAAAGCATTTTTTATAACGCCTAAAAACATAATATGTATGATATACTTCAGGATATATGCTATTCTGATTGTTTGTTTAACACATGATAATATAAATTTTATTTGATAGAAAAAAATCACGTCGCGAATTTAAACAAACAAGCTCTTTAACTTTATATCTATAGAATCATATAGAATAAATTTAATTAATATGTACATAGTACAATACTTAGTCTGGCCATAAATACTGTTACACTTAATTATAAAAAAATATTACATTTGAATTTCGAATCTGTC
>NW_024045131.1:1266561-1323602 GCF_012273895.1 Zerene cesonia | reverse complement strand
AAAGTAATAAATGTTATTTGCAGTTAACAATTTTCTTTTTTCTTTATTACAATATTTATGGCAAGACTAGGTATGCACATAGATACGGGTTAATATACTAACAAACAAAAAAATCAGATTAATAACGAATTAAAAATTACGTAAGAAATCTGAATCTTCAGAAATCCTACACCGTTTACTATTGCACTTCAGTCTACAAGTAATTCCATTAATTTTTCACATATAATTTAAACCTAACTTAGTCATAACTTAAACCCAACTTAATGACTTACCCATCTGAACAGTATGTCGTAAGGATGCACGAATGCTATGAACAACCCGGTCCCCAAGCAGAAGAAACCTAGCATCAGCAATATAAATAAACCTGGAAAGAAAAAAAACAAAATAAATAAAAAAATACAATTAAGTTAATTAAAACAAAGCCTGAAAAAGACAAATTAAACAAACTGCCTTCAAACTTGTCAGAACTAGAACAACTAATGACACAACGCGGGAGACATCATCTTTCAAATACAAAAAAAATCATCAAAATCAGTTCAACTAGGAATATGAAAATCAAAACTACTTTTCATCACTTGACTACACAGGCAAAGCCACAGCGGATAGCTAGTATGAGAATAATTAATTCTTATTTTGGTCAAGGTACCGTAATTGCTAACGTTAAAATGATTAGTGTTAGGTTTTATTGAAAGTCTAACATAGCAATGATGTATTATAAAAAAGATAAAAGAACATAAAAGAACCATCTTATATAAAATAGACAGAAATTCACTGGTTGCTTGGACGAAATTGCTATAAAGAACAAAGACCGCCCTTTGTAATTTATGTACCATTTTTTTATTCTACGTGTGATAAATAATAAATAAATGAACTAGATTTTCCCGCGGCTTAACACGCGTTATATTTGGAGTAGTTTAATAAATGTTATACATATAAACCTTCCTCTTGAACCACTCTATCTATAAAAAAACTCCCATCAAAATCCGTTGCGTAGTTTTAAAGATTTATGCATACATAGACACAGAAAAAACTATTTTGTTTTATACTATACTAGCTGCGCCCCGCAGTTTCACCCGCATAAGTCCGTATCCCGTAGGAATATCGGGCTAAAAAGTTGTCTATATGTTATTCCAGTTGTCCAGCTATCTACGTACAAAATTTCATTGCAATCGGTTCAGTAGTTTTTGCGTGAAAGAGCAACAAACATACACACATCCTTACAAACTTTCGCATTTATAATATTAGTAGGATAGTGATTAAGTGATCAGGCTTTCTTGTACTTGAAACTTATTTCTTTGTTCATTACAAAACATCGAAAAAAAAAAAACGAATTAATACCCTCCTCCTGTTTAGACCCCCTCCTTGGTACAGTGGTTAGCGCGTGAGCTTAGAACCGAGGGGTCCTGGGTTCGATTCCCGGTGGGGACGCAAAAAAAAGTCTCGGTCTGGCAGGACACAGATGGCTGATCACCTACTTGTCCATAAAGAAAATCGATCACTGAAACAGATGTATATCATCTGCCCCATACCCCACTAGGGGACACGGGACTTCACTTTTTTCTTGTTTTGAAGCGGCTTGAAAATTACAAAAACATTTCGCAATAACCTAATTGCTAATGAGAAAGATAAAATCATTAAAAAGCGTTATTTAGCTAAAGGTTACCCGCGAACGTATGTATCAGCGAACCTTGGGTTTTTTGTAATACAAGGCTTTTTTAAACCCACGAACTTTGTGCAAATGAATCACTTTGAATAAATTATAGATTCAATTTATTAAGACGCTCATACCTGCTCCGTCTGAATACCAAAATACCTGAGAAATTTTGAAAGAATAGAAAAAATTTGATCGCGAGGCAGGATTCCAACCTGCGTTTCTTGCCTAACCGTAGCAACGCCTAGCCTCTCGGCCACCCGTGATCCTGCCACAGTAATCGAATTTCTTCTACTCTTTCGGTTTCATGTGCCTAATTTTTTTCTATTCATTCAAAATTTCTCATTTATAAAGCATTTCAATGCTATAAAACTAAAAATTAAATTTACCAAGATACCTGTTTCCCAAGGGAACATTTCATCAGGATGAAAAGTATCACCCAAGTCAGTTCCTACCCTGTCTGTATACCGTCATCAAAATCCGTTCAGTAGTTTCAGCGTGATTGACGGAAAAACATACAATGAAACAAACCTTTCACATATATAATATTAGTGTGATTTATTTGGTCAGACAACAATTTTTAAAAATGATTTTTAAATATAACAAATATTCTTGCGAATAAGTGACAAATAAATTTATATAAGTTATTTATAATGAATAATGTTTATTTTTTACAAAACAACTGAATCGATTGTAATGGAACTTAGCATAAAGATACATCAAAACCTATATATACTTCTGTCGCGTAAACAAAACTCGAAAAAGATAAAAGGGGCAGGGGATTTTGGGGGGTATGTATATTAAAAAGTTAAATTACGTCGAAAAAGATAGATTAGAATGTATTTAATTCCGTCGTGTTATAATAATAATAATAAATAATAAACTTATTTTATGTACAGATATTATTTTTTATGTATCAGTCACGAAAAATGTCGTGTAAGCGTCAAATTACTTATTTAATTGTTATAAAAATGTATAAAACACAATCTTAAATATAACTCAAGATAAGTTATTATATAAAATAACTAGGTATATACCTATATTTTTACACGTTCTTATAGGTATATACCTATAAGAACGTGTAAAAACCACAATTATGGAAATAAAGATTATTATATATCCTTCCTACTAAACTAATCCTATCCTACTAATCCTACTAATATTATAAATGCGAAAGTTTGTAAGGATGCGTGAGTGTTTGTTACTCTTTCACGCAAAAACTACTGAACCGATTGCAATGTAATTTGGTACGTAGACAGATGGACAACTGGAATAACAGGTAACTTTTTATCCCGATATTCCAACGGGATACAGACTTACGCGGCTGAAACCGCGGGGCACAGCTAGTATATTATATTCTGAAAGTTATACACTTTATTTCAATGTAGGCATATCGATATATTTTTCACTTTAAGTTTAACATGTGTACGAACTTAGATTGCTTATTATTTGCTACTTAATTTTGTAAAACATTACCCTCCTTCGGTCACTCGAGTCGGATCACAATCGTTTTTCACCATTTGACATCTGACTACTGTTAAATTTCCATAGACAAATCTATATTATAATATTATTAAAGTGAAAACTTTGTTTGTTTGGTTACGCTAATATCAGAAACTACTTATCCGATTTGAAAAAATGTTTCAGTGTTAAAAAGCCCATTTATTAGTCAGGCTATAGACATCATGTACTACGTGGGCAAAACCGCAGGGTACAGTTAGTATATTATAAGAAAGCTGGGTTTTTTAATTGCAAAATTCTCTCTCAGGTCATTAACAGATTTCAATGGCGAGACAAAGTCAACCACACTTGACCGTGAATTTTAACCATATTAAAGAAATTTTTAGTTTACTCCAGATAAATTTCCGTATCTATTTTAAAACTGAAGGTTTTTTACTTTTTAGGCTCAATTTAATTTAATTGAAAAACTCTTACCATTTTCAAATATATCTCCAATATTTGCGTAATACCACGTTCCAAATTTAAATCCATTTGATAATAGAATTTAAATTTAAATCGATGTTCGAATCACATTTCGGAAACGGAATGCAATGCATTAGTGCTAGACCTTGAATCCTAGTTCGAAATTTAAAAATAAGCTCAAATTGTTGCGGTTATTTAAAATAAGATTTTTCTTATTATTTTGTTATTTAAAATAAATGACAAAGTACCTAACTATTTAATTTTACCTGAGTATTTTTATTTTTTTCAACCGACTACAAAAAAGAAGAAAGTTCTCAATTCTAGTCGATTGTTTATTCTTTGTTTGTTATCTCAGAACTTTTGAGTGGGTGGACCGATTTTGAAGATTATTACAGCTTTCAGCTAGTGCCTTCATTGTGCTCCCAGTTGAATTTAGTCTAGTTCTGGCTATTTAATTTTTAGTTTTATAGCATTGAAATGCTTTATAAATGAGAAATTTTGAAAGAATAGAAAAAATTTGATCACGAGGCAGGATTCGAACCTGCGTTAGGCAAGAAACGTAGTTCTGACTATTTCAATGCGGTTTAATTTATTGTTAAATATACTTATTAATCTCAAGTGGGTACTTATATTAGTAGTATTATGTTATCTGTGGTATTACTATTTGTTAAATCTTAATTCGACAGTCTGACAACACATTAGAAACCTTAGTATATTCTCCATATAGATAGATATAATATGAATCCAACGAATCCTACTAATATTATAAATGCGAAAGTTTGTAAGGATGTGTGTGTGTTTGTTGCTCTTTCAAACAAAACTATTGAACCGAATGCAATGAAATTTAGTACGTAGACAGCTGGACAACAGGAATAACATATAGGCAACTTTTATCTCGATATTCCTACGGGATAAAGTGTTCTGCGGGTGAAACCGCGGGGCGCAGCTAGTAATACACAAATCGTAAAATACGTCATTTTTCCATTCTTTATGCTTATATCAACATAAGTGACGTATTTAATAGTTATTGTTATACAAAGTTATCTTAATTAAAGTCATAAACTTGTGAATTTTTCTGTTTGAACACTCTTATCTCTGAAACCACCAGTCCGAAATAGATAGCTTTGTATGTCTTGATGTTAATTTTATCTCTTTGGATTTAACAAGCGCCCGAGCCCGAGCTTCGTTCGCCCGCGTGATATATACAGGCGAGCGAAGCGAATGCGTGGAGGATTCTATACGAAAACTCAGCAAATAACCTAATTTCAATTAGACCACATGGGCGGCACCAGCTTTCAAATCAAAAGAATCATAAAGATCGATTCATCCAATAAATTATGAGCCAACTAACATACACATAAACATACCGTCAAATTGCTTATCTCTTTTTTTGCAGATGGTTGAAATTAGCTCCGTAGTGACGTGAAGTAAATATAAACAAACACACTTTCACATTTCTAATAGTAAAGTGAGTTTTCTTGAGAATCGGTCGAGCCGTTTCGGAGTGTAATTGTGGCATGATAATATATGTATAGAAATTATAAATCTCCACACACATCCATAAATCTTCACGTACATTCGCCCCAGCATAATTATAATCCAAGGCAATTTTTCAATAACTTCCAAAACTCTTATGAAATAGCGCAATCTAATTTTATACTGTGGATATAAACATCCTACTAATATCATAAATGCGAAAGTTTGTAAGGATTTGTGTGTTAATTGCTCTTTCACGCAAAAACTACTGAACCGATTGCAATGAAATTTGGCACGTAGACAGCTGGACAACTGGAATAACATATAGGCAACTTTTTATCCCGATATTCCTACGGGATACGGACTAACGCGGGTGAAACCGCGGGGCGCAGCTAGTGCTATATAGATAGAATCGCCAGCGATACAGCCTCCAAATTGTTTATAATAAGTTAATTTATGCGAGCCTTGCAAATATCATAAATAATTGGCTAGTGGGTGACTTCCGCTGTTTTTGTTGTGAATTCATGTCTGTGCAAACCCTAACTAATATTAATAACTAGCTACGCCCCGCGGTTTCAACCGCGTAAGTCTGTATCCTGTAGGAATATCGGGATACAAAGTTTCCTATATGTTATTCCAGTTGTCCAGCTGTCTACGTACCAAATTTCATTGCAATCGATTCAGTAGGTTTTGCGTGAAAGAGCAACAAACACACACACATCCTTACAAACTTTCGCATTTATAATATTAGTAGGATAGGATCAGTAGGATGCGTTTGTTTGTTTGTCCATTCACGTCGTAATAGAAGGCTAGAGTAGGCTACTTTTAACCACGATGAAGCATCTCTCCCTATCTAGGCTAGGTGATCGAAGACATGGCGGAAAGCTGGTGTTATCTAAATTTCAACTTCTAAATGGGACATCGGTGATCTCAATATGAGGATTCGCTCATTCATCACAGCATCAGCATTCGTCTTCAACTTGTCGATCTTCTGTGCGGGTGTACCCTTCCCCAGTGTTAACCTGATTAGTGTCTAAACTTTTTCTCATATAATATTACTAGTTTACCGCGGTTTCAACCGCGTAAGTACTTATCCTGTAGGAATATAATTAATAATCTAATATAGTTTATAATCAGTTTTAGAAGCGTCTTCATTAGCTTTTATCATTTTAATGAATGATTTTTAAACTGTATTTTTCGTTACTGGTCGAAGATTTTTAATTAACCCTTTTTTTAACACTAAATTAATCGTGCCGGAAATCGGCAAATTTCGCGATATCGTTAGGTCTAGCCGCCGGAAGCGACCTTAAAACTCTGAGGTCATACACCTACAAGGTCTGTTGCATTTTATGTAATACGATGACCCGTATTGGTATAAAATTATTATCTTAAAGTAATCTTTAAATTCATAGTATTTTCTTGTATTTGATTTTATGCGAATATTATACATTTAGAAATTAAAAACTTTTCAACGGATTTTAAATCGAATAAATCGCGTTTAAAATACGATAAAAAGTTTTCAATTTCTAAATCATTAAATCCACTAAATCAATTCTCATACTATAAATGAGAAAGTTTGTCTGTCTATTACGTCGGAACGGAGCGATTTAATGATATTGTTTTTGTGTCCGGATAAGTATAGGCAAGATAGTGACATAGGCTACTTTTACTACGTGAAATATCTCATTCCAATAGGAATTTCCTTAAGCCACGTGGGCGAATAGCTAGCTAAATGTTGTTTAAACGCAAACACTGATTCTATGAATGCACTGACCTTCGCGACATAGTTTACTTGTTCGTAGATCATGGCCTAGACCTCAGAACTTGGACTTTAAGCATAATAGAGTTGTAAAAGATTAAAAGTAATTGGCGGCTGATGTAGATATAATATAAAGCATGATGCTAAATGTGGACGGACTCTAGCGTCCCTGAAACTGACTAGAAGACAAAATGGTGTAACCACTTAATTTTTAATTTTATAGCATTGAAATGCTTTATAAATGAGAAATTTTGAAAGAATAGAAAAAAATTGATCACGAGGCGGGATTCGAACGCGCGTATTTTTTGCCAAACCGTAGCAACGCCTAGCCTCTCAGCCACCCGTGATCCCGCCACAGTAATCGAATTTCTTCTACTCTTTCGGTTTCTTGTGCCTAAGGGCCACCCCGCGCCATCTATTGAGATGATTAAGAACCATCACAATCTATCGAATTCCGCCTCGTGATCAGTTTTTTTCTATTCTTTCAAAATTTCTCATGATGCAATCATGTCAATACAATCGTCAGATAGGTTAGGATTGGTTATGTAGTAAGGACTGCATGGAGCCTTTAGTATGCTAATCTTACGTGTTGTAGTATTTCATTTCATCATCATCATCATCACCACCCATACATATTCCCACTGCTGGGACACGGGCCTGAAATTTATTTATTTTTAAATGAGGATATTTGATTTAATCGGTTTTTGTTTTAAAATTGTCAAGCCCTCTTTCGCTTCCTTTAAAACGGGCACATTATATAGGTAAGTCCTTTATATGTATGGTCCTTCATTCGAGAATCTGACCCTAATCCCAAAATCATATCTTAAATTCCTTTACTATAAAGATTCCTTTAGTTAATCTAAGAGCTGGTTGAATATTTTTATCACTAAATTTGTTCAACATCAGCAAAATTTTATCTACCATAGTCAAAAACAAGATATAACAATCGGCTCAACCATTCCGAAGGAGTTTTATTACAGACAATGTTACGAGAATTTCATAATACTAGCTGCACGCCCCGGCTCCGCCCGGGTTGTCATTTATCGTAATTAAAATAATCTATCCTATCTCTTAAGTTGGATCGAACTGCACTTTGTTTGCGAATTTTATTATAATCGGTTAAGTGGTTTAGGAGTCCATTGAGGACATGCATTGTGACACGAGATTTATATATATTAAGATTAATTATAAAACTGCCGCGTTACCTCTATAGATATCTCAATCTCATAATTTATCCGGAAATAAGCATAGATAACCAGGATAGTAAATAGTTATTGACTGCCGGGAACTAAAATTACATCATCAATATGATGTTTATTCGCCTTTGTAACTTAATTACACGTTATAAACTCTGATTTTACATTGTTTGCATAACAGATAACTCTCACTATAAGAGACGAACGCAATGATAAAGGACCAGCACTACCGTAATTCGTATGGACAGCATGTGTTATAATGCTGCTATGTATTTTAAAAACACACCAACGAAATAATAGACGGATAAAAGGCTATCATTAAGAAAATGACAGTTCGTAAAGACTCAAATGAAGTTAAAGAGATGGATTATGACGATCTGCTTTCGGCTGCGGGTAAATTCGGCAAATATCAGTTGTATTTGTTCTTCATAAGCGGCCCCTTCTATCTGGCTGACGTGACGGCCTATTTCGGCCAGCTGTTCCTCACTGAAGCATCACCGAACCACTGGTGTTGGATACCAGAGTTGGAGAACCTGACGGCCATTGAAAGGCGAACCCTAGCTATACCGGCGGATGGAAACAGTCGCTTTGGATATAATCAATGTTCTGCTTATAAAGCTAACTGGACAGAGGTCTTGTTAACTGGTCAACAACCAAACGAAACATGGGCCGTACAATCCTGCCAATACGGCTGGGAATACAACAAAACAGAGATCCCATATCCGACCATAACCAGCGATTTGGGTTGGTTTTGTGAAAAGAACAGTTATCAAGCCACCGCGCAGTCTATTTTCTTCCTTGGGTCAATTGTTGGAGGGTTCCTTATTGGATGGATATCTGACAGATTTGGAAGAATACCGGCTGTCACAGTGAGTAACATGATCGGATGCCTCGCCAACATCGTCACAATTTACGCCACGGATATCGTACTGTTTTCTGTATGCCGATTCGTGATGGGCATGTGCTTCGACACTTGTATGATGATGGCATATCTTATTGTATTGGAATACGTATCTCCGAAGTACAGGTCGATGTTGACAAATCTACCCTTTGCGATTTTCCTAACACTGGGCACAACTGTGATACCGTGGGTTGCACTGGCCTGCGACGATTGGAAAATATTCTGTTTAGTGACGAGTATCCCCTTGGCGTTCTGCATGCTTGCCCCATTCTTGATACCGGAGAGTCCACGTTGGTTATTGTCTAAAAATCGTGTGGACGACGCTATCGGGAAAGTGCAGAAAATAGCGAAAATAAACGGTAAAGATATTCCGCCGCAATTGATCGAAGATTTCAAGCAGTCAGTGAAAAATCAGAAGGACGACGGCAGCTCTAGTTTCGTGGAAGTCTTTAAGCGTCCATTGACTAGAAAAGTGTTTATCTGTATGTGTTTATTGTACATGAGCTGTGCTATTGTGTTCGATGCGCTCTTCCGTAACATAGGCTCATTGGGTTTCGACTTCTTCCTATCATTCACTCTGATTTCGTTTACCGAACTACCGTCACTTATAATTGTATCGTTTGCTATGGATCTGACGGGTCGCAAATTAATAACAGTGCTATCGCTATTCGTGTGCGCAGTGTTTTGCGTCATAATGACGTTTATAGGTGGCGGTCTACCATCAGTTCTTTGCGCGATAGCAGCTAGGTTCGCGTCCAACATATCCTCCAATGCGGCGATGCAGTGGAGCGCTGAGATCATGCCAACTGGTGTGCGGGGTACTGCCGCGAGCGTGGTACACATATGTGGATACATAGCCACGGTTCTCTCTCCGTATATAGTGTATCTACAGAACTTCGTCCCATGGCTGCCCGTAGCGATTATAGGGGTGATAGCGTTATTGGGGGTGCTGGTCTCTTTGCCGCTGCCTGAAACAGCTGGTAAGGTTATGCCGCAGACTTTTGACGATGCGGAGAACATGATTCGGAATGTTAAGTTGTTTGATGTGCCATTTTTGAATAAGAAAGTTAGCAGATAGTTCTGTAGGTCAAGTGGCGACTATGGCTGGTTTAGTGTGACGCTGAGCGTCGGTGCTGACAGACAAATATAGTTACTTGTATGAAGCATTTTAGAATAACGTAGATGTGAGTGTGTGGAATGGATAGAGTTTCATTCGCTTCGGCTGTCAGTACTGACGTTAATAGTGACTCAAATGTTAAGTGCGACTGGAATTTATCTATATTATCTTATTTAAGTGCTAATTATGTTTAAATTATAAAATTTTTGTAACAAATAAAAATGTATTCAAATGGATGTGTTTTATTTTAATTAGTGCAACAGATAAAAGGTATAAATATATCAAAAACAACTATTGATATATTTATATATTTTATCTTTAACTTCTCAATATGAAAACGTATGCTACATGTGATGAAACGAAAAACTGTTACAAGCAAAAAGGAAAAGTATTTTATGCACATATCCAATGAACCCTAAGTGCTATTGGCTTTATGTACCACGTACTATGTACCACGGGCGAAGCCGGGGCCGACCGTTTGTTAATAATATAAAACATTTACAGTGTGCGTTTAATATCAAATGCTAAGACGCATATCATATGATAAAGACAATGAATTCCATAGCTTATTTCAATACTAATTTAATAACTAGACGTTCGTCCCGGCTCCGCCCGACTATCAAGATTCCTGCTTTACCTCAAGGGAGGATTTAATCGAGATAAAATCTATCCTATCAACCAGGACAGCTCATATCTATATACCAAATTTCATCAATCCGTTCCGTAGTTTCATCGTGATTGACGGACATACATACAAACAAACACCCATATTTATAATAGTGATAGTGTGATTAATGTAAATAAGAAACGGATTTAACAATAAATATCAAAAAACCATTAGCAATTATCAAGGTTAGAGGATATAATGCATCGTACATTTTAGTATGGTCATAATTTATTTGATTGACACTGAAATGCACTTTTATTTGGGTGCAATTTATTAAATTGACAGCTTTTTACATTTATAATTAATTTGCTACGGTGTGTTATATTTATTTTTGGATGTTTGTTATTCAGACACTAATATATTGTTGAATTAATTTAAAGTTCATATTATAGTAAAACTAGCTGTGACCCGCGGTTTCACCCGCGTAAGTCCGTATCCCGTAGGAATATCGGGATATAAAGTTGCCTATGTGTTATTCCAATTGTCCAACTGTCTACGTACCAAATTTCATTGCAATCGGTAGTTTTTGCATGAAAGAGCAACAAACACACACACACACACATTCTTACAAACTTTCGCATTTATAATATTAGTAGGATTAGTAGGATAGGAAGTAGGATAGGATAATATAATTGATAGTCACATACGATTGGTACTTGTTACTACCGATGATAGTATGGTCTTTGTTTTTTTTTATCCATACCACAGATAATATAATTATATTATCTGTGGTATGGATAAAAAAAATAAATATATACTTATAAGAGATTATTTGTTTCATTTTGACTTGATTAACTCAAGAACTAGTTAAAGAAGCCCCTTAAAGGCCCAAAGTTATAACGAATTTTAAAATAATGAAACTGTTTTACAAAGTTGTTCTATAATTTGATATTTATTTTCATTACAGCCTAGAATAACATGGCAAAATCAATGATGATTACAGGTTCTTGTACCATAGACCTTAGATTATACCCTATAATATCATGGAAGGACCTAGAATATAAAATAGAAATAATATCGAGCTGATTGCATATTATTTATTTCTATCGGACATTGCCTCACATGCTCACTGCAGGGACAAAGGCTTCCTATGAGGGTTCCGACCATAATCCGTCACGCTGGCCAAGTGCGGGATGTCCCATGTCCATATACTTTTGGTTTTTACAGATACTGGTTTCTGTGTCATGTCTTCCTTCACTGATTAGATTAGACTGGAATCCTTTTTTGGCGCGCGCAACCATGCGTAATTTTATTTATTTAATATTTTTCGTAATTTTCTGTTTTTTGTATGTTATATTATTATTTGTGTGTTTGTGTGTGTTAAAATTGGTTCTCTTTCTTTCCGTTATATGGATTATGTGTTATTCTCAAATTTCTATATTTATTATTAAAGTCGTGTGTCTTTCGGTCTGTCCCTTTATTATGCCTAAACCACTGAATTGATTTGGATTAAATTTGCATAATATAGTTTCAGACCCGGGACAGGATATAGGATAGTTTTTATCCCGGAATTCCCACGGGTGCGGGAACTGTGCGGATAAAACCCCGAACGGTTTTTTCCTTTGAACACGCGGTCAGAGCTTTTAATGTTTTTAATAAATAAGTGCATTATATTGCGAAAGTATAAACCAACCACTTACCATATTTGCTACGCGATTTTCGTAATTCCAATATAAATAATTAAACGACATGTTTTTAATAAAATAAAAACAAAAACAACTAAACTGTATCAAGGCCAATGCAAATTAACATGACCCGACTGTCTTTTAATTTATGCTAATGAATATTTTTTTTTTTAATCGTCAACTGTTATATTTTTATACTGATTAATGTTTGTTTTTTATGTGACAATTGTTTTAACGCTAATTAATATTTGTGTTTTTTTTGTCGATTATTATACGCGAATTAATATTTGTTTTTTTGTTTGCACACAAAAAATATGTAATCTCGCTTCCATCGTGTCACAAAAATTCCTTATACACTAATTTACATTGTTTTTTTTATGTAATTTAAAGAAATTGGATGCGTTCAAACAAATGAAACTTCAACTTTATTATTAAGTTAAGATATGATACTTATATATTTATACTTCCATAATCATAAACTGTTATATTTATTATTTAAACATTGCAAAAACTTTTAACTCAGACAAAGTTGTAAGCAAACGCCTCATAAAGAATCCATTCCAATAACCATAACTTATGAAAACCCACTGTACGATTAGTCACAAAAAAAAACACAGAATAACACGAAATGGCGAAACCGTGATTATGATAAACGAATAAAAATTAATCGAACATAATTTGAACTGTGTTTGCAAACGGAAGATTTTATATTTTGATATCTCTACAACGTGATTAAATCTTCATGCGTAGCAAATCTCAGCATCTGAACGAATAATGGCTTGCAATTTCGAATGGAAAATTTTAAGTCCATTGCCTTTTATTATCGACACGATTTGGTCGAGTTATTCGCCTGTAATTCACTAACTGAGAGCCGACTTTACTTAGATAAAACGTATGCGTCTAAAGTATTAAAAGTGAAGTCCCGTGTATGGGGCAGATGATGTACATCCGTTTCACTGATCGATTTTCTTTAGGGACAAGTAGGTGATCAGCCTTCTGTGTCCTGCCAGACCGAGAGTTTTTTTTTTTGTGCGTCCCCACCGGGAATTGAACCCAGGACCCCTCGGTTCTACGCTCACGCGTTAACCACTGTACCAAGGAGGCGGTCTAAAGTATTGCACAATCAAATTGAAATGTCACCTGCGAAATGTCAAAAGACTATGACTAGACAGATTGGAACACATTTTTAAAATGGCTGTATCTAGCTAGGAATCTTTTTTAGAAAATGTCATATTCGTGTTTTATCGACTTAAACTTACTTTTTTAACAAACAGGAGGCGTTTGAGTAGCCCCAATTTATTATGACTCTTCCTGACATATATTGGCGAATAATTAAAGTTAAAACAAAAAAAATATACCGAGCAAAGCTCGGTCATCCAGGTACTTAAAGTATTATTTGACGAATATATATAAAGCTGCGGCGAGGATTAAAGTCAGCCCTAAGTGAATAAACAGCGAAGTATATAAATAATCTATAATTATTTATAACAAAAAAATTAAATCGCCTTTAATTTACGATAGCTAGAACAAATTGAAATGGGACCGCACCAGACCAGAGCAGAGTTATTTCATCCAGTTAAAAGTTATTAAGAAAAAATATCTGGGAAGTGCGAATTGAAAACCTCCTTTTTTAAGGTCGGTTAACACAGAAGTAAGTCACTGAATAAATAACTAAGGAAAGAGTTACTGAATAGACACTAATCTACTATGAAACTTGGCATTTATTCGTGCGATAATCCTTCTTCCTACTAATATTATAAATGCGAAAGTTTGTAAGGATGTGTGTGTGTGTTTGTTGCTCTTTCACGCTAAAACTACTGAACCGATTGCAATGAAATTTGGTACGTAGATAGATGAACAACTGGAATAACATATAGGCAACTTTTTATCCCGATATTTCTACGGGATACGGAGTTACGCGGGTGAAACCGCGGGGCGCTGCTGGTACGACATAGTTCCATCGAACTGGTCTGATGGCGCCTGAAGGTGGGAGACAAAACCTTGGTATGCCTGTTACTAAACCCACCAAGTTTGGTATCTTGGTCTAGATATAATCCGTTCATTTCTCTTAATAAGAAGGGCATTTTTACGCAATTTACTTTTGACATCAAAATCTGACATTGAGACTTCAACTGGGCTATCAAAAACAACATTTTAACGTTCTTTGTAAGATTGGTAAGGCTTCAATTTAAGCATTGTGGAATTTTTTGTACATATGATTTGTCTAGATAGACCTTTTTGCCGTAACTAATGGATAATTATGGAATATTCTGTGCTGTTTTTGTCCTTCTAAATGGTGTAGCTACAAAATATTACGGTTTTAGTGTATAAATTTTTTTGTTTTTATGTAATAGCGATCCGCCACCAATCAGTATTACACAAGCGATCATCACCATCTATGAACATAAGAAAGAAAGAAAGAAAGAAAGAAAGAAAAAAGAAACATATTTATCAGGGACAGCACATCACACCAATGACAGAAATTATACAGATAAAAAGCAAGACATAGTAATTACACAACATATATATAAAACTAGCTACGCCCCGCGGTTTCACCCGCGTAAGTCCGTATCCCGTAGGAATATCAGAATAAAAAGTTGCCTATATGTTATTCCAGTTATCCAGCTGTCTACGTACCAAATTTCATGGCAATTGGTTCAGTAGTTTTTACGTGAAAGAGTAACAAATATCCATACATCCATACAAACTTTCGCATTTATAATATTAATAGGGTTACACAAACGAAGAAGATCAGCATAGGAGGTAGGACCCTTGGACATGGATACCTGCTTTTAATGTTTGGTGATCTAGAATGTACAGGTAGAGTAGTATTATATTATCAAACAAACAAAAACATTTTTTTTTTCTTTTTTTTTATGTAACTGTCGGCAATGGAGCTGGTGGGACGCCTGATGGTAAGCGCTACCACCGCCCATGAACATTTGGAGAGGAGATAAGGTCCATTGCAGTCCTTACGCCTCTAGAAATAGATTGCAGACTTTTTGGGGAGGGATTAAGAAAGGATTGGCGATAGGAATAAAGGAAAAACTGGGAAAGGTAAAGAAAAGGAAATGGGCCTCCGGCTCCCCCAATATGCACCAAGAAGATAAGAAAAGTATAAAAATATTATACACATTGGAGAGCACAACAGGCGGTCTTATCGCTAAGGCAGCGATCTCTACCAGACAAGCTGGTGGTTAAGGAAAAAAATAAATATAGGAGTAAGAGGGGCGATTGTAAAGTTTTAAATACACACATATATATATATATATATATATATATATATATATATATATATATATATATATATATATATACATAAAATATATTAAAATACAAGAGATATAAGTTTAAAAACGGACTCATACAGAGACAGTATGAATAAACTAAATTTAAGCAGAGCCTATCCGTGGTATAGGTTTATATTGAATTAGAAAGCTTTGAAGTGCAAATTGACGGATGGATTTTAACTAGAGACTCCACTTAGAGGGTAGGTTTATAAAAGTTTTGAAAAAATTGGATTTTGGCGCCAAGTTATGATCTCAAAGGCATTATGTGTGATGTTTCATTAAGACAAATTTGTTTTTGTGTTGATTTAATTATTGTTATTAATTGTTTATTAATTGCATGAGCAATTAATCTATACTAATATTATAAAGCTGAAGAGTTTTGTTTGTTTGATCGCACTAATCTCAGAACTACCAGTCCGATGTCAAAAACTCTTTCAGTGTTAGACAGCCCATTTATTGAGGAAGGCTATAGGCTATATATGTACCACGGGCGAAGCCGGGTCGGACCGCTAGTATGCGATATATAATGTATATCACCAAATAGTCAATTGGCCGATGGCCCTGACATTTTTGTTGGAAAGAACTCGAAAATATTCCGCTAAACAATATGGTCGACATAAATTATTGCGGAAAATCGTCGGATCGTTTCATATTTATGTCTGTGTTCGTTTAGTTTAGTTCTATAGATTTATGTTAGCTATTTTTTTTTATTAATAATAGGTCAGCGCTTGAAAGATTCAATTCAAACTCTGTACACTTATCAAGGATCGGTGACAATACAATAGTTTAGAAAAATACTTTTTAACGGATTTTAAACGCGATCTATTCATTATATTATTAACCCGACCTTTCGAACACTTTACAGCGAGCGTGGTCACGAAGACAATGCAATAGTTTCATGAGTTTATCTTATTATCCTGATTAGGTTCAGGCTTCAGCAGGATTAAATAATATCCTTACGTATACTCTGTATAAGAGTAAGTGAGACAATTTAGTGATTATATAATTAAAGCGTATCATATATTACTAGCTGCGCCCTGTGGTTTCGCCCGCGTATGTCCGTATCCCATAGGAATATCGGGATAAAAAGTTTCCTATATGTTATTCCAGTTATCCAGCTATCTACGTACCAAATTTCATTGCAATCGGTTCAGTAGTGTTTGCGTGAAAGAGCAACAAACACACACATCCTTACAAACTTTCGCATTTATAATATTAGTAGGGTAGTAGGATTTTTTATAATCTAAATTATTATTACTAGGTCTTTTTCTGTTAATTTATTTGAATAACTGTTGCTAACATTTTAGGAATAGCTGCAGATTGGCACATCATACACATTTGAATCTTTAATTTTCCTATATCAAGGATTCCTGGAAGAAATCGCTTCATAGCGATAAGGTAGTCATTGTGCGAATAATGTTTTGTGTGTGTGTGTGTGTTTTTCCTATGTGTGCATTCAGCATTATACAATAAAGTGTTTAAATAAATAAATATCCAGAGGCTTTAATAAGTCTTAATAAATCTATTGTTATCTAACGGATAATATCTTAAATTTGTATTCTGTACAATTGAGTCCACTTTTTGATAGTCGGTTAAACTTCGCTAATACAATGGTTGACCCTTACTCAAAAGTGAACTGTACTTATTAATGAAAGAAATTTCATGCTAGGGTTGCCTAATTGACATTTATAGCGATAGTACTATCACACATCACACTAATGTTAAAGTTTGTTTGTTTGTATGTTTGTCCGTCAATCACACAGAAACTGCTGAACGAATTTTGATGAAATTTGATATACAGACAGGGTCTTAGCTGACTTGGTTGATAGGAACTCTTTATCTCGATTAAATGCTCCCTTGGGGTAAAACAGAAGTCTTGATATCTGGGCGGAGCCGGGATGTGCGTCTAGTAGTTTAATAATGTGTGGCAGTACTAAAAGATAGCCGATATGTACCGTTTAATGTATGTATGTTCGAATGGAGGGTTTGTGTTCGATTCCCGATGGAGACAAGAAGCAATATCACCAAAGACTTGTATTGTGTGCGTAGAAAGATCTTTATTCTAACCAAAAATGGCACTTAGAAATAATATAGTTAAAAAAATAATGTAAAAAACAATTTCAGAGATTTATTTTAAATCATCACAAAGAAAAATACATATTAACAAAACTTGAATTATCTCACTTTATCATTCACAAAACACATGTTAATTAAATGAAATTAAACAAACACCCCCTCACATTAAACTCAATTTTCAAATAAAACATAAATTTTTTACCAAGTGACAACCCTACCTAGCTCGCTAAGGTCAACGACCTTTCGCAATGCCAGCCTTTGATTTGACCGCGAACACTCAGTTATTTTATACGTCTTAAAATTTCCGGGTTTAACTGTAAGAGACTCATTCACAACCTGGTCATTTTAGGGTTCCGTGCCCTCATCATCAGCCCATATATGTTCCCATAAATGATTTTACCGCTTGTCTGTTGGAAGATTTCCAGAATTTTCTTCGCTATAAACCTCACGGAGCCCGAGAGCTTTCCAACGAATGCAAAACCGTCGAAATCGGTTCGTCCGTTCTGGAGTTATTTATTTATTTACAATACTTTATTGTACAAAACAGAAATTAAAGTTTATACAAAATATAATATGGCACAATGATATTTTGTACAAAAGGCGGCCTTATTGCTAGACAGCAATCTCTGCCAGGCAACCTGGTAGGAAAGGAAATGCAAGAGGTTTTGGGGTTAGTGCAAAAAACTAAAAATATATCAGAATATGAGAAAAAAAATTAAAAAAAACACATTCTTACATAAATACTATATAAAAATATATACTCATACAATATAATACATAAACTATACTAGATATAACAATATATACAAAAATTACAAATGGCTTATACAATGTCACTGCTACTGCATGGACAGGTCAGGTCATCTATAATTCTGTAGCGTCAGGAAGGAAAACCCGACTTATTATTATATAGTAGAAGATAACTTATCTGACCATCGCTTTGTACAGCAAAAACTGAGTAACATGAATTGATGGACGCTCACGGATGCAAATACTTAGTTTTTACCTGTCGAAATTAGATAAATGGTATAATCATGGAGATTTTTTGTGTCAGTGACGTCACAATCTTGGTAGCTTACTAGCTTTGAGGCGGCGGCTTTGCTTGCATGCGGAGTATTTGAGTCGTCTAATTTAATGGTTTATTACGTCATCTGCTTATCTAAATATATATAAATCTCCTGTCACAATGTTTGTCCTCAATGGACTCCTAAACCACTTAACCGATTATAATAAAATTCGCACATCATGTGCAGTTCGATCCAACTTGAGAGATAGGATAGTTTATATTATTTCAATTACGATAAAAGACTACCCGGGCGGAGCCGGGGCGTGCAGCTAGTTTCGCTGTAAAATAGTACCCTCTTTATTATATTCTACATATATACTTAGAAGGGTTACATTACAATGGGCTTATCAGTTCCAAATATTGCTCCGCACTAACTTTTAACAAAAAACTAAGCAGGCTTCAAGTCATCTTAGACCACACAGGAATCACTCGCTTTCATAAATCATCACAATCGGTTCACCCGATAGAAGATAAAAGTAGGTAACGCAAGAAAATACAGTCGAAATGAACCTCCTTCTGTGATGTCGGTTAAAAATAACAGATGATAGATGCAAAAAACTTTTTGATTTTTTTAGTTACAATTTATCTAAATAACAAATAATCGCTTACAATGTTTTTTGAGACAGTAGTTATAGTCGCACGAAGATTTTTTTATAGCTACTTATAGATATTAATAACTAGCTGCGCCCCGCGGTTTCACCCGCGTCCGTCCGTATCCCGTAGGAATATCGGGATAAAAACTTGCCTATATGTTATTCCAGTTCTCCAGCTATCTTCGTACGAAGTTTCATTGCAATCGGTTCAGTAGTTTTTGCGTGAAAGAGCAATAAACACACACACTCTTACAAACTTTCGCATTTATAATATTAGTTGAATGGATTAGCAACACGATTCGGGGTCTCCACGCTCTGACGCACACGAGACGACCCACTATATTAATATATATTGTAATTGATACAAAAATATTCCATAAACGTGATCAAATAACGATGAATACATATAGCGACTGTATCGTCATGTTAGACCGTTAATATAGTTGATTATTTACATTTAAAACACATTAATCATTATATATGTAATAAAATTTGATACGTTAATTAATTATATAAAACTTCACAGACGTTAAATACCAATGTATCTTTTTACACTAAAGTTTTGTAGTCCTATCCTACTAGTATCCTACTATAATATTATAAATGCGAAAGTTTGTAAGGATGTGTGTGTTTTTTGCTATTTCACGCAAAAACTACTGAACCGATTGCAATGGAATTTGGTACGTAGACAGCTGGACAACTGGAATAACATAAAGGCAACTTTTTATCCCGATATTCCTACGGGATACGGACTTACACGGGTGCAACCGCGGGGCGCAGCTAGTCTCTAATAAAACCATCTTCGCCTACGGATGACGCGTCAAATATTTCCTGAACGATAAAACTCGACAGAATTAGATTTATAAGAATCGTTCGAAAACTCCTAAAAGTCGAAATATGTAAATAAGTCACGTGTGTAGAAAAACATATCCTCTTTGTCTATAGGCGAATTAATTATAAAAAACAAACAGCTTTTATTCGGTCACGTTTCCTCCTAGACTGATGAATTCATTACGATGTATTCTGGGCCACATGAATTAGTTAAGCAGGTTGTAATTTTTTTCCATAGAAGTTGATAAAGACACTTATGTTAAAAGTGAAATGCCTTACAATTTCTCTATATATATAACTATGTAACAAATATTATAAATTCGAAAGTTTGTGAGGATGTGTGTGTGTTTATTGCTCTTTCACGCAAAAACTACTGAACCGGTTGCAATGAAATTTGGTACGTAGACAGCTGGACAACTGGAATGACATATAGGCAACTTTTCATCCCGATATTCCTACGGGATACGGACTTACGTGGGTGAACGGTGGTCACAATGTTAGTTTCCGTACACTTCCGAAACCGCTGTACCGATAATTATGAAATTTTACGTGGGTCTGAGAATTGGCCATCACCTATTTTTCATATCCCTAAATGATAAGAGTCAGCCAGAACAGCGTTTGCCTAGTCAGCTACTACAATATCTTAATATATATAAATTACGTGTTACGTTGTTTGTCCTCGATGGACTCCCAAAACACTCAACCGATTTTAATAGAATTTGCACATCATGTGCAGTTTGATCCAACTTAAAAGATAGGATAGTTTATATTATTTCATTTAAGGTACCTACGCGGGCGGAGCCGGGTACAGCTAGTATATATTATATTATCACGAATTTACTTAATGCTTTATTATTATATTTTTTAAACGTATACCTATCGTATAAACGTAGGCCTATTTCCTCCTCCTAGCCCTTCCCAGTCCATTCCTTCTTTCCATTCATCAATCCTTTCCTCATCCCTTATCCCTTAAAAGCGGGCAGCGCATTCCAAGAGGTCTAAGCCTCTGCGAATGTCCATGGGCGGTGGTGATCGGTTACCATCAGGCGAACCACCAGCTCAGTTGCTCGCTATGACATAAGAAAAAAAATAAGAATACCTAAACCAATTTTCGGCTTCACCTGTCCGCCCACCTGACAGATTTAAAACATACAGATTGAACTCAAACTCTGTACACTTATCGCGGATCGGTGACAATACAATAGTTTCATGTGTTTATCTTATTATCCTGATTAGGATCGCCGGGATATCTTTACGTATACTCTGTATAAGACCAAGTGGATTTACTTGATTCTGACATAAAAGCATGTGTTTTAATTATCTTAATATATATAAATTGTGTCACAATGTTTGTCCTCAATGGACTCCTAAACCACTTAACCGATTATAATAAAATTCGCACACCATGTGCAGTTCGATCCAACTTGAGAAATAGGATAGTTTAAATAATTTTAATTACGACAAATGACAACCCGGGCGGAGTCGGGGCGTGCAGCTAGTTTAACATATTTATTTATAAAGTTTATTTTAACAAACGTCACCGTAATTCGCCATTGTTTTGTGGTGGGAAATGTCTTTATGTTTTTAATAATTTACACAGACAATTGCAGACAATTATAAAAAAGTATCTTTATGACACTGTTTTATATTACTTCTAGAATGATCTTAAATGAATCTTTGAAGCGTGTTTGAAAATTATAGAATTGTACGTAAGCTGTTTCACGCGGTTTCGCTCGCGTTTTTCCGAATTAAATAGCCTTTGCGGATCTAGATTAAAATGTGAGATAGATTTAATTAAATCCCAATATTATCATAACATACATACATCGGACCATCCACTTTCATCTATCCATTCACTCCCATTCCGACGCGAGCGAAAACCTATTACATTATATAGTATAAAGGAAAGTCGCTTCCCGCGTCTGTCCCTATCTATAAAACTACACAACGGATTTTGATGGGGTTTTTTTTATAGATAGTGATTCAAGAGAAAGGTTTATATATAACTAGCGGTCCGCCCCGGCTTCGCCTGTGGTACATATGTACCCCATAGCCTTCCACAACAAATGGGCTATCTAACACTGAAAGAGTTTTTCAAATCGGACCAGCAGTTCTCGAGATAAGTGCGTTCAAACAAACGAACGCTTCAGCTTTATAATATTAGTATAGATAACATCTATTTAACTACTCGGAATTTAACGCGTGCGAAGCGGACAAAGCTAGTAATCTATCCTACTATCCTAGTTCCTACTAATATTATAAATGCGAAAGTTTGTAAAGATGTGTGTATGTTTGTTACTCTTTCACGCAAAAACTACTGAACCGATTGCAATGAAATTTGCTACGTAGACAGCTGGACAACTGGAATAACATATAGGCAACTTTTTATCCCGATATTCCTACGGGATACGGAGTTACGGGGGTGAAACCGCGGGGCGCAGCTAGTAATTGTAGAAAACAACTATTGACAGGTGAACGACGACCCTTATCCACAATTTATTGACATAACTTGAAGTCGGTGTGTGTGTCCATTATCGGCATATATTATTTGTTCTTTGTACATAGTTGAGTATGAATTTTAAATAGTTTTTTTTTAAGAAATATCTCGAAAACTAATTTGTTAAGTGATGTGGTGATGCTGTGATGATGTTCTGTTTTGTCTGTGGATACTGGAGTTCAGACTCTTAATGTTTCGTATATTTTAAAGTGTAATTAATTTTGATGAGTGTTTGAATGATATTTAATACCCATTGCGTAATGTAATCCTAGATCTTGTTTTGTATATTTTAAGTGTAATTAATTTTGATGAGTATTTGAATGATATTTAATACAAATTGCATCGAAATTAGTATTTTCTTGTGTTTGATTTTACGCGAGTATTATACATTTAGAAATTAAAAACTATTCAACGGATTTCAAACGCGATTTATTCATTTGATAAATCGCGTTTAAAATCTGTTAAAAAGTTTTTAATTTCTATACATCGATATTGTTACAGCTGTTTACAGTTGCGTGGCATACAAATATCCTAATCGAACATTTTTTATTTAAATCGTTTTAACTAACTGTTCGCTACGGCTTCGCCCGTGGTACATATATAGCCTAAAGCCTTAAAAAAATATTTTTTGCAAAACGGACCAGTAGTTCCTGAGATGAGCGCGTACAAACGAACAAACTATTCAGCTATGTAATATCAGTATAGATTCAATAACGCTTACCAAAATGTTAAAATTACAAAAAACACAGACATTGCCGGGTCAACGCTATCGTCTCATGAATAATAATAAATAGATCTTATATGTAAATTAAACAAATGTAAAAACTATAGACTTTATGTTAAAATGCAAATAAATTGTCTATTTAATAATGGGATATACAAACTTTTTATTTAAGTACTAGCTGACATTGAGCTTTTTTCGAAATATTTATCCGTATTTTTTTCCCTTTTAAACCTTACCTGGACTATTATGAATGCATCAAAACCAGATTTATCAAAATCGGCTCAGCCGCTCTCGAGTTTTAGCGAGACTATACCAATCAATTTTTATATATTTAAGTATTATATATATATAAGATTAATTGTTTTATCAAATTTCAAGTTTTATCAAAGTTTCGTCCAAACTGTATGAGAAAAAATGGTCAAGCGCGAGTCAGAGTCGAATGTTTTATGTTCGTTTCTACTGAACTAATAGGATTTTCGGTTGTTTGTAAAGATTTCATAGCGTATGATAACTCCTACAACATCCTTATGTGTGTGAATTCCCTTGTCCCCTAGTCCTCTATCCTAGTGGGCATACGCCAGATGATATAAATCTGCTTCCCTGATCGATTTTCTTTCTCGACAACCAGGTGAACAGTCTTCTGTGTCCTGCCAGAACGATTTTTTGAGTATCCCCACCGGGAACCGAACCAGGGACCCCTCGGGTCTACGCTCACGCGTTATCCACTCTACCAAGGGGGCGGTCTTGTCGCGAAACAGATTAATTCCCGAGTCTGTTCGGATTTTTTGACGTTTTTTGCATTAGTCGGGTGAAAAAGATCCAAGTTCTTAAAATATGTATATTTATATTTATATTAAGACTAGCTGCACCCGGCAAACGCTGTTCTGCCTTACTCTTATCGTTTAGTGGTATGAAAAATAGATGTTAGCCGATGCTCAGACCTACCCAATATGCTTACCAAATTTCAGAGGAATCGGTCAAGCCGTTTCGGAGGAGTATAGAGACTAACATTGTGACACGAGAATTTTATATATAAGATAAGCGTTACCACAATTATAGAAAAAAGTTTTACAAAAAACTACGCGAAAAATCAAGAGTTTTAAATGGACTATTTATCAAACAGTCGTTTATATAATTATTTCTTAGTTTTCTTGTGTATAGGTGAGTTGTATTAATAATTGCCATTAATTTAATTTTTTATTTATCACTAGCTGCGCCCCGCGGTTTCACCCGTGTAAGTCCATATCCCATAAATATCGGTATAAAGAGTTGCCTATATGTTATTCCAGTTGTCCATCTGTCTACGTACCAAATTTCATTGCAACCGGTTCAGCAGTTTTTTCGTGAAAGAGCAACAAACACACACACATCCTTACAAACTTTCGCATTTATAATATAAGTAGGATTATTTGTGACATCTTATAATGATTAATTTATACTACAACCTATTATATCTGTTACATTTAATTCAAAACTCTGCAGTTTAATTTATAAGCTACGCCCATCACTACTAAATAATTCCATCTAAATCAGTCATCTGGTTTTGACCTGTAAGAGTGACAAACATACATCCATATATTGATACAAATATTCGCCTTTTTACTTCCTTAAATTAACAAAGAATACAAGCAAGGAAAAAAACATTAAAAATTTCATGTGTTATTTTTTTGTCCCATTAAAAAACAAATGTGAGTCATGTATTGGATATTGGACCTAACGATTTAAATAACACGTAGTAAAATTATTTGTTTATATTGAATTAATTGATCTTCGGGCGAGGGTTTTTAAGACATATAATCGAGTTGATTGATTACAATATATAATATATCAGTATAATTATATACTAGTACAGGAACTGTAGGTTTTATCTCATATATCCTTGATAGCAATTTACATAGATTATTGCCGTAGTTATAGTATATATATACTCCGCCTCCTTGGTACAGTGGTTAACGCGTGAGCGTAGAACCGAGGGATCCTGGGTTCAATTCCCGATGGGGACGTACAAAAAAACGTCTCGGTCTAGCAGGACACAGAAGGCTGATCACCTACTTGTGCATAAAGAAAACGATCAGTGAAACGGATGTACATCATCTGCCCCATACCCCACAAGGGGACACGGGACTTCACTTTTTTATAGTATGTATATATAACTACTAGCTGCGCTCCGCGGTTTCACCCGCGTGAGTCCGTATCCCGTAGGAATATCGGGATAAAAAGTTGCCTATATGTTATCTCGGTTGTCCAGCTGTCTACGTCCCAAATTTCATTGCTAACGGTTTACTAGTTTTTGAGTGAAAGAGCAATAAACACACACATTCTTACAAACTTTTGCATTTATAATATTAGTAGGATAATAGGATAGGATAATGACGCTATTTTGCCGCTAAGGGGGCGTCCATAAATTACGTGAGACATTTTTCAGGATTTTTTAAAAATTTAGGGATAAAATAGAGGATACAATATGGGATGAAATGGGGGATGTCTTTACAGAACTCCCACGATATCTTGCTCGCTTACATGCATATAAATGGGTTAAAAGGTCGCTAAAAATCGTCTCTTAAAACCGTCATAAACTGTCATTAAACCGGAATTTACCAGTTTCATCTCAGTGCATTCACGTCACGTGAGAACGCATCGCACGTGCCGCGTCTGCTAACGCGAACGCGCAATCCATTCATTATAATTTTATCGTGACGTACGCAAGTAAACAAGTAAATATATAAACAGTATATACAACAATATGACGCTTTTGATTGTATGGTATGCAGGAAACGATATAATGCGTAAAACGGAAAGTTTTCATTATTAAAATTATATTGTCTGTGCCCCGTGTGCTTGTCTATGGTACTTTGTTAGTTAAATAAACCTCTATGCAAGATTTCACCACTATAAAAATAGGAGATCTACTCAGTGTATAAGAGTCCTTAGGCTTAAGGAACTTAGACTCTCCACTGATTTTTCGTGGATATAACATTGACCCCCTGACAGTGGTATCGTACATGTAAAATTAAGAAATAACAACAATTAAAAAAAAAAATAAGTACAATAATATAAAATAATGTATAATGTAATATAAATACCAAATTTACAGAACACATACATATTAATAATTGAATATAAATATAAACAAATAGACAATACCAATACCAGTGTAGTAAATAAATAAATAAATAAATAAATTACGCCTAAAAACTACAGAATTAAAAGTTATCAAAATATTAGTAATGGTTGTAAAAATAGTTGGAAGTTTAACTGTCAGACATATATTAATCGATAATACAGTGTTCAGTGTGGTTGTTTATTTATATATTTTTAAGAAATAATATATATTTTATACGCTATTATTTAATAAATAATTATTTGATGCCCATATTGAGGAAGTTATGAAGAAACTTGCTGCGCCAAGCGGTTTCACCCGCGTAAGTCCGTATCCCGTTTGAATATCGGGATAAAAAGTTGCCTATATGTTATTCCAGTTGTCCAGCTGTCTACGTACCAAATTTCATTGCAATCGGTTCAGTAGTTTTTGCGTGAAAGAGCAACAAACACATACACATCCTTACAAACTTTCGCATTTATAATATTAGTAGGATAGTAGGATTATAATATGTATCAAGTTTAATAAGTAGGTAAAAGATAATTACTTGACCGTGACCATACACAATAAATGTTTACTTAGAGGCTAGTACAATGATAATAGGTTACAATGTAGGCATCATTAAGTTACGTAGTAAACACTCACTAGGTACTAAGTTGTAGTGCTTAGTACTTTCTTACTAATTTTAATTTTATGTTTTGACGATTTAAACTGATGAATCGAGAATACCCCAGGAACTAATGGATTCAATATATGTACTAATATTGTAAAGCTGAAGAGTTTGTTTGAACGCATTAATCTCAGGAAATACTGGTCCGATTTGAAAAATTCTTTCAGTGTTAGATAGCCCATTTATTGAGGAAGTATATGTACCACGGGCAGAGCCGGGGCGGACCGCTAGTATATAGATAATCTTACAAATATTATAAACGCGAAAGTTTGTAAGTACGGATGGATGTTTGTTACTCTTTCACGCGAAAACAGCTTATCTGGTACAGAGATAGATTATAGTCTGGATTATAATATAGGCTACATTTAGTCGGGTACCGCGGGTTATAGCTAGTATTGCCGAACCGGTGGTAAATGATAAAACTGTGTTATGACGATGCAAAAATGTTTCTCTCTATAAGAGTAATTGAATGAATATATGTTTAAGTTTTAATTTTAACTTTGTTTGAGTTTGAGTTTGAGCTTGAGTCTGTGTTTGAGTTTGAGTTTGAGTTTGAGTTTAATGTATAATGAGAATTCCGAGTACTGAGATCCTGTCAAAAGATTAGATCAAACCAGTATGAGTCAGTATAGATTAATCAATAGGCCAATTAACAAATTAAGAGAGTCAATAACGGTTTTTTCGCCTATTGCCCTGAATTTATTTGAGAGAATCAATCAAATTTATTAGAAGGTATTCTGTTGTCGTAAAAAAATAAAGTTTTTAAAGAAAATATATAATTTTTGTCTTAACCATAAGTGAAAATGTCTATAGATAAGAAATTTGGAAAGAATAGAAGAGATTACATCGCGAGGCAGGATTCGAACCCGCGTCCTTTTGCCAAACTTATTTAGCAACGCCTAGCCTCTCGGCCACCCGTGATCCCGCCACAGTAATCGAATTTCTTCTACTCTTTCCTAATATTGTAAATGCGAAAGTGTGTAAGGATGTGTGTGTTTGTTGCTCTTTCACGCAACAACTACTGAACCGATTGCAATGAAATTTGGTACGTAGACAGCTGGACAACTGGAATAACATATAGGCAACTATCTATCCCGATGTTCTTACGGGATGCGGACTTACGAAGGTGAAACCGCGGAGCACAGCTAGTATAACACAAAAATGACGAAATTGCCAATCAAACAAACAAAAAAAATTACTAATCCATTGAAAACCTACGGAGTTAAGCAGTAACAATGCCAAACAAATACAGGCGAATTGACCTCGTTTTAGGAAAGTCGGTTAAAAGGGCAAACCTTCAATGGCTTCTTTTTTTAATACGGTGTTGAAATCTGTATTCGAACCTGCAGTCGCCAGCCACTGCGCCAATGGAGTGGAAGGTTTTATTTTATTTATAATATAAAAGATAACATAATACTATATATATATATCATACTAATTTAAATATTATATCGCGGAAATTGGCCAGACACGTTCTTAACCGGTTTCGACTTGACCTCTAAATCATAATCGATCGACTCGACTATAAGCCGAATGCAGTAGGTTCGATTCTTGCGGTAAAAGTGAACTAGCTTTTGTATGCGGCTTCGCACGCGTAACTATATATATAAATACTACTGCACCGATTTTGAAGGGACTTTCACTGAAATGCTGATAAAATAATTATAGAGTATTAAATTTATTGAATACTAGCTGCGCCCCGCGGTTTCACCCGCGTTTTCCGTATCCCACAGGAAATCGGGATAACAAGTTGCCTATATGTCCATTTATCCAGTATCCAGTTGTCCAGCTGTCTGCGTACCAAATTTCATTGCAATCGGTTCAGTAGTTTTAGCGTGAAAGAGCAACAAACACACACACACACATCCTTACAAACTTTCGCATTTATAATATTAGTAGGAATTTAATAATGCATTATAATGCGGTATACATAAAAGTGAAAGTTGATCTCAATAACTTAGTTGTGATAATTTGTTTGCTTAAGTTTGTTACATATCACGCCACAACGGCTGTACGAATTTTGATGAAATTTCCCTCAATATAAATAATTATTCTCAATTCAAATGCATAGAATTAGATCAAATTTAAATGGGAGCACACAAGGGGCAATAGATTTTAAAAATAAGTAATTAAATAAATAAAGATCATCAAAATCGGTACACCAAGCTTAGCCAAAAACAAATAAAAGCATTCGAAATGAACCTCCTTTTTTGAAGTCGGTTGACAGAGATAGATAGATCGTCTTTCTTTTAATGTAAATTATAATATCAAGCGATTCTAAGAGATAATTTTTTCTTCTTTTCTAATTTATTGTTTTCTATTATAATCTGTATGTGTGTATGTGTGTTAAAATAAACGTTTATCTTTCTTTCTTTCTTTCTTTTTATATACTACAAGCGAAGCCGCGCTCAAAAACTAACACATAATCACTACATAGTATAAAACAAAGTCGCTTTCTCTACCCCTATGTCCCTATGTATTATTAAATCTTTAAAACTACGCAACGGATTTTGATGGGGTTCATCATGATTCTAGAGGAAGATTTATATATAACATCTATTAAACTGCTCCGAATGTATCGCGTACGAAGCCGCGGGCAAAAGCGAGTGTATAAAACACACTTTTATAGCATTCATTTTAATATTTTATGCAATGATATGTTTTTAACATCACGGCCATATTTAATTCGCTTATGCAAGCTTCGGGAACATTCGGTTCGGTTAAGGTCAAACAACGAATCTTAGCAACTCTGCCTCTTTATACTGGTTGCTGCATGCGGGTTTTGACGGGTTTTTTAATGCAAATGGCTTTGTATACGACGATTTTGGACTCTATATTGAGAACGGACAGATTCAAATTTTTACACTTATCAAGGATCGGTGATCCTATCCTACTCCTGCTATCCTACTAATATTATAAATGCGAAAGTTTGTAAGCATGTTTGTTGCTCTTTCACGCTAAATCTACTGGACCGATTGCAATGAAATTTAGTACGTAGACAGCTGGACAACTGGAATAACATATAGGCAACTTTTTATCCCGATATTCCTACGGGATACGGACTTACGCGGGTGAAACCGCGAGCAACAAACACACATATCCTTAGAACTTTCGCATTTATAATATTAGTAGGAAGAATTATAAATTATTGGGATAATTATTCGAAATAGACACTGTCCTATATCTTAAGTTGGACCAAATTTAAAAATGCCAAATTTCATCAAAATCGATTGAGTTCGTGAAGAGTTCATTGGGAACATACATAACACTGGACTTTATATATTATCTAATAAAATAAACTAGAAGTTATTTCATTTCTCGCTTTATTACGTGTCGTTTGTTTACAGTTTTCGCACGTTTGACAATTGGAATACTATATTATAAATATGTGAGAATTCAAGTTATTATAAACTAGCTATCCGCCCGCGGCTATGCCCGCGTAGTCGCAGGAAACTTAGACCAGGGTTTTTTCTCGCATGTTCCCGTTCCCGTGGGATTTCCGGGATAAAAACTATCCTATGTCCGTCTCCTGGGTCCAAGCTACCTCTGTACAAATTTTCAGCCAAATTGGTTAATCCGTTCTTCAGTTATAAATAATGTAACTAACACCACTTTCTTTTATATATATAGGAGAATCTATATTTATTAACTAGACGCTCGTACCAGCTCCGCCCGGATATCAAGATTCCTGTTTTATCCCAAGGAGGCATTTAATCAAAAAAAGTATCCTATCACCCAAGTCAGCTCAAACAATGAAGTATATAAATAAATAAATAAATTTAATTAGGAATTAAATGTTTGCTGAAACTAAAATCGGACAAACCCGGGCTCTGCGCTAAGTGTATAAATAATTATTATTTCGTGGTAATTATTAAAGGCAGTAAATTTATTAAGTTGATTTTAATGCGATTTTTGTAATTTAATAGGATTAAACTTATCGGTTTGACATCACGATTTGAAAACATTAAATATTTGCTACAATAAAGCGAATTTATTTTCGCAAGTAGTAATCTAAACTCACTGTATCTAAAAAAATACCATAAAAATTTTGAAGATCTCAACATACAAACACAAGGACTACATCAACTAAATATATATTTTCAGACTAGAATGAAGTCATATGAATAAATATGTATGATGGATGTTAAATCTAAAATGTATGAAACTTTATTACGAATTGTTCATGGGAAATTATCGCAATAGCTATAAATCAAATTAATTTATTAATTGTTTAATTTTACGAATTCTAGTTGACTAGACGTTGTTCAGGTTAATTCTAGTAATATTATACCTTAGTAATATATTTTTCTTTTCACTTACATCCAGTTTCTAAAATCAGACCAAATGACAATCATTTGCCATTAAATATAAAGAATCACGCCAATCGGATGGAAACCCGCGAAAAAGTGACAAAAAAAAAATTGAACATCCTTCGTTTTTAGGAATTACGTTTAAAAATCGAAAGAAAACGTAGAATTTGTTATATGAGTTTTATTAGAAATAATCCTTTAAATGTTACAAAAACAAAATAAAAATCACAAATCGCGAATTCCCCGCCAAATAACATAATTAAAATATAATCTCGACACGAAACTATAATTTATGACGATTTAATTATTTAATATTAGAACGACAACATGTTTTTAATCATAGACAAACTTTAGAATAAGGAAGCCCATTCACGTCGTCTCGATTACGAGTTTAGCTTAAAAACAATACCGGAAGATATGTACCATTTCGGAACGCGTAAATAATTTAAACTATGTTAATTGGTTCCCATAATTAACTTATAGTTTTAGTCATTCATTTGGTACCTACCGCTACGTAGAATAACCGAGATGTTAATGATAAAACATTACTATAGTCATTAAAATCTTACGGATAAAAACATGTTAATATTCGGTATAAAGGTGTGACATTTTTATTGACAAATTAATGACGTTTATTTCTAGATAGGAATCACAATTTTTAACCGCAATGTCCGGTTTATAATCTACGCACTATTCTATAAAAGATGAAATTCTTTGAAAAAACCCATATTACCATATTACTTTTGCATATGTACTTATTTAGTCATAGATGTGTCATTGTAATTCTATATACAAATATGTCCTTTTTTGAATTAACAATTTCGTATTTGTAATGGCCAGTGCTAATTGCCGTGCTCAGTAAATAGTTTCTATATTTGAAAATATCAATTCTATTCTAATTATTAGTTCAAATAGTTATGAGACTTATTGCCTCAAAAGAGAAAATAACATTTTAATTATGTCAATAAAGATCAGTTTTGATAGTTTTTTCCTAATGAAACACTTGCACAATTAATTTAGTTAAATTATTTAGGCTATTTCAGCGAACTGATTTTTTTCATTCTTTCTATATTAGTATATGACAGAGACTTATTTTATGATTTTGACATAGATTATTTCTTTTTTTATACCTAATAATTTCTAAAAGATTAAAAAATCGTACGTATCATATAAAAACAGCTAAAATACAAAGAACAATAACTTACATTTTGGCTGCCGCGTAGTGTGCCCTTTCTTTCTTCTCTCGAACAATCTATTTATAATTGCATTCTTTCGCTCGTTAAAGTCCAATTCATCATTGAATTTATTCAAACCCTCACACTCCGATAAATTCGCATCGAAATTAACAGCATCCAAATCGATACTTTTTAATCTGTTGCTGCCGACATCTCGTAGTTCCCGCTCTCCTGTGTTGACGGAGGAATATCGCCTTCCCGTGACTCGATTCCAAATTTGAACTAGTTCCTTCATATTTACACACTTATCATAACGCAAACAAAATATCACTGACAGATTTTTCTAGTACACTACTAATGTCGCTTAATATTTATTTAATAGCTCAAGATTGATTCCGTAATATTTGTAATAACACGCTTCCGAATCGTGAATAAAAAAAAATATAATAACTCTCAGCACAACCTTTGTGCGAATCACTTTAAATATAGAACTGTAAACACGTTCGGATGCTCTGAAAAAAAATAATGTCACATTCTTTTCCCGCGCTGTCAATACATATATCGCGTGCTACAGATAATGCACGTATTAATTTTTCGCGATGTGACTGCACCGGTCAGCGGTCAGGCGATGTAATGAAACCTCCTTATACATAATCTGAGCTTATATATAACATTTCGTATCGGACGTAGAAGCCTGCGAGCGAGTGACGTGTAAGGAACAGGTTTTTTTATGAAAATTAATAGGTACGCAAAATTTATTATTTTGCAGTCGTGGTAGAATCTGTCAGGGTCATGATTGGATACCCGGATACCTATCTGATCAGATAGACGATAGGTATTTATTGTTATTAGGTAAGAATTTGCACTTATGTTTTCTTTTTTAATTTTAGGTTTGTACAGCATATCTATCTTCACTTGACTCTCATTAATAATGAGTTGTCATTAGTGTAATAGTAATAATATAATGTAGTTAATTCTTTTCTAATCTGTTGATCTTAATTAAAAAATCAAAAGAACGAATGATTTAAAAAAGCAAATCAACATTTTTCAATGTTAGACAGGGGCGGGTAATTGTGAAAATGATTTATTTGCCTTGCGGTATCACATAATGGTTTTGCAAAACAACAAATGATAATGTACCGAGTTGAATATTGGGTTTTTTGTGTATTTTTTTCAACACAATATTATATTTAACACGTTAGCTGCAGCATTGATGTATCTGTACTATTCATTATTCTTTTTTGGAACGTTTTGAAACTTGTCCTATGTTGTAAGAGGACACCAAATAGGACCATAATCCATTTTTGGCGCCAAATGTGACAAATGCAATATTTGATACTCTGTTTCGGGTTGTGTAGCCATGTTATCTATTCTGAATATAATTAAAACAATCATAAACAATAGTGGTTCACTTGTTAACAATATAATTTATTGATTACTGATAATATTATAAATACATTTATTTATGTGTATTAAATAACTCATGTGATTCGTGGTTTGCTTGATACTAGCTTTCAGCGCGGTTTTGTCCGCGTGCTTATGAGTTTCTTGTGGGTATGAGATGTATTGACACAATAAATAGACTTTTATCATTTTGTAGCTAAAAAATCCGTATCCGCGGTATCATTGCGTCGTGAAAGACGGACAAACAGAAATAAAGAAAGGATTTTTTTCTTATGTATGGTTATATATTGTATTCATTAATTATTATGCACTTGTGTACGTTATTTTCTCTGTTATTTTGTGTTTTACAAATAATTGTTGACTATAATTTGACTAGAAATAAAAATAAACAAAAAAACATACTCAAGCCTTTTTTTGTTTATAATTTCTTCTTCCTAACACCGAAATTGACCTAACTAAGAAGAAAAGTAATGAAGGGTATTTTTATTGTAATTTTATTGTAACGCGCTTATCTCAGGAATTGCTGCTCTGATTTGAAAAATTATTTCAGTGATAGATAGTTCATATATATTATATTGAAGAAGGCTATAGGCTATATATGTTCCACGGGCAATCCCGGGGCGCACCGCTAATAATTCAATAATTAATTTAATGATATAATAAGTCATAGACCTGCCAATTAAAGTGTATAAATTATTTTGCGGGCATATCAGTATCGTTTCGGAGTATATTACATTAGCTAGCTGTCCGCCCCGGCTCCGCCCGTGGTACATATATAGCCCATGTCACTCAGTGAAGTTGTAGTTGTAATGGTGAAAGAATTTTTAAATTGGTCCAGCAGTTTTTGCGTGAAAACGATACAAACATGCGAAAATACCTTTTACCATAATAGTTTAGTAGATAAATAACAGTCCTTCCCTTTTAAAGGGAAGGACTATTAAGTCATACATAAATTACATCCATAAATTACAATACATTATAGGGGGAGGGGGGGAGGATATCACCGAAATGTGACATAGTGTGACGGGGGCAAGGGGGGGCTTTGTGACGTCACATGATAAGTTTTAAAATATGTACTCTGATTCGACATTCAAAATTAGCGAACTCGATCTAGCAATCGAAACTGCTCTTTTTGATTAATTTTTAAAAATACCTTCTTAAATTTGAAAATGTGTGATGTCACATCAGTGGGGTGGGGCTTCTTAAAAATGTGACAGGCTGTGACGAGTGGGGGGAGTGGTCAAAAGAGACAAATTTCGTGTGACGTAATTTTTGTATGGCCCTTATTCCCTCCTTTCCTTATTCCTTATCCTTATAGGCATAGTGAAGTCCCGTATCCCCTAGTGGGGTATGGGGCAGATGATGTACATCCGTTTAGCTGATCGATTTTCTTTAGGGACAAGTAGGTGATCAGCCTTCTGTGTCCTGCCAGACCGAGACATTTTTTTTTTGTGCGTCCCCACCGGGAATTGAACCCAGGACCCCTCGGTTCTACGCTCACGCGTTAAACACTATACCAAGGAGTCGGCGGTCTTATAGGCATAGACCCTGCAAATATTTTTAACCCAGCAGCTCGTTGCATAGAAAACAATTTATGATCAAAACATAAAATCTCAGTAATAATATCGTGAATTCCTAGAGAGCGGCGGACGATACAGGTTTTTAGGTCGCGTGTAATACCTAGGCATCAATTATGCCTCATATCTCATTGCGGTATCTAAAATTATATGTTGTGATGTTATCGTGGAATTTTCTTGTGTTTAACAAACTTTCGAAATAGAAACGCTAGTCCTATAGTATTTAGGGGGTATTTCGTTTGGCGAGCTGATTTTCCCCTTTCCTCACTCTTCCCCAGTAATAACATATAACAGCAATAAACAGCACGAAGTAGCCTGAGTTATTCCTTATGACATCAGCTATCTGTATGTGAAAGTCCCATCAAAATCGGTCCAGCCGTTCCAGAGGTTTGCCAAAATGAACAGACGGAGGATTTCTTAATTCGCATATGGATATACCATATATATTTAGTAAAACGCGGTTATGTTAACATCACAAACAAACATTCAAATTTTATACATCGGTATAAATATGGGAAATCCCTTTGCGAAGTATTCAAGGTGATCCTCTCAACTACTCGGCAACTACCTTCCGGTTGTTTATCCGAAAATTACAGTGTGTTAATAAATATTAGTTTTTATCGTACCTAATCCTACTAATACTATAAATGCGAAAGTTCGACGACACGTGACATCTGCCAACCCGCACTTGGCCAGCGGTGGATTATGGCCTGAACCCTCATGGGAGGCCTATGACCCAGCAGTGGGAACATGTATGGGCTGATGATAAAAAATAAATACAATATTGTATTGATAGTGTGTCCCACAATACCGCTAAACTGCTTTAAGACATCATAGTACTCCGTTGTGGTCGAAATTCCAAACTCACTTCAACTCAATCAGAAATCAATAGAATCAGCTTCCGCATGCAGCGTTTCCAAACGTTTACGATACGGGGACCTTCAAGAAAAGAGCTTACTCCTTTCTTAAAGGCCGGCAACGCACACACCATACCCCTGGTATTGTGGGTGTAACTGGCCGACGTGGAGCACTTAACATCAGGTGACCCGTCTGCTCGCTTGCCTGCCCTTTTACATAAAAAAAAACTCACCTCACACGCTCACACGTCTGGTGATGGAACACACTCAACCCACGCTGGTACACGGTACGTGTAGCAACAACACGCTAATAAAGAAAGGATTCCCTTCAGCCCCATTCCTCAATCGTACCTCGAGGCATACCGAAGGATTCCTTTTATTGTAGACTAGCTGCGCCAAGCGGTTTCAACCGCGTAAGTCCGTATCCCGTAGGAACATCGGGATAAAAAGTTGCCTAAATGTTATTCCAGTTGTCCAGCTGTCTACGTACCAAATTTCATTGCAATCGATTCAGCAGTTTTTGCGTGAAAGAGCAACAAACACACACACATCCTTACAAACTTTCGCATTTATAATATTAGTAGGATATCCCACCCATTAGAATTCGTCGCTTCGAGTCTTCCTTCATCATCAATACAGCCATGGAATGGAATTCCCTCCCTGTCACTATTTTTCCTAACCAATACAACCTGGAGGTCTTGAAAGCCAGGGTGAATAGGCACCTTCTAGATAGACGTGCACCCACGTAGACCACATGTGAAATTGTCAAACATCTGCTTATCGATTATAAAAAAAGGTCGCCGAAGGAAATAAAGGAAAGGACTGTAAAGGGTAAGGAATAGCATACGAAACTCCAGCTCCCCTGTCACCGAAGGAAACACACGTACGAATTCTTCAAATCAAAACCAATTATACCAACAGATAAAATCAATTATAAACATACTGGAAATAACCATTCCAGTTTCTAATTTATTATATCATCTTTCCAAAAACCCCAAGTATTTAATTGAGATGCTTTAAACGGAGCATTACTGACGTCATGACTAATAAAGTCTCTGCCTTACTCTCACGGAAAAACAATATATTTCAATAAAAAGCTCCATCTTAATAGCTTTAATAATATCTTTACAGTGGAATTATTAAAAAATAAGACACTTTTAAATAGTCCACTCTTATAAACAACTAGCGGTCCGCCACGGCTTCGCCCGTGGTACATATATAGCCTATAGCCTTCCTCAATAAATGGGCTATCTAACACTGAAAGAATTTTTCAAATCGGACCCGTATTTCCTGAGATTAGTGCGTTCAAACAAACACTTCAGCTTTATAATATTAGTATAGTTTTCTCAATTCATATTTCTTATCATATGAACAAAGGAATAAGACTAGAACAATTATTTTTTACAAAAAACTTCGCTGTTATATCTGGAGTACATAAATTTCGTATAATACATAATTAATCGCTTCAATCGGTTAAAAACCCACGGAGCTATTGGGTAAAGTTCTTCGAATTATTTGGAAATATTGACCGATTTCATTATATAAAAAGGACGAATATATATTGCCCCGGCTCTGCCCGGATATACATTATATCCGGGGCAGTATATAGTCATTATCGTTATTGGAATAATATATCTATAAATAAACTATCCTATCTTTTTAGTTGGATTAAACTGCACATGGTGTGTAGATTTGATTAAAACCGCTTGAGTTGTTTAAATCGATCGCAAACAAACAACGTGACACGTAATATATATATATTGAGACTAGCTGCGCCCCGCGGTTTCACCCGCGTCAGTCCGTATCCCGTAGGAATATCGGCATAAAAAATTAAAAATAAATAAAAATCGTTTATTTAGCAAATAAAATAAAAATCGTTTATTTAGCAAAAAAATACATAGGATTCAAAGTCCAGCTGTCTACGTAACTTCATTGCAATCGGTTTAGCAGTTTTTGCGTGACAGAGCAACAAACACACACACATCCTTACAAACTTTCGCATTTATAATATTAGTAGGAAGTAGGATAGTAGGAAGGATTATAATATTTGTAGGATTGAGATTATTAGTAGACGTCATTGATAGAAAGAGTCTAGAAATAACTAGATGCTATTAAAATAACGTCATAGTCACTTGGCGCGAAATACGTCAACAAAGAAAAAACTGCCAACGTCACGTTTAGAAAATATCGTATGGACACGCCTTTAGAAGGTATAAAAGTCAAGGCGGTTCACTCAGGGAAATCCATATAAATTGTAAGTGCATTATGAGCCGGAAATCGCGTTATGGCATTTCACACGAGCTGCGGTAACGCCGCGTTTTTTTTCTTTTGTATTTTATATAATATGGGCATCCATTATTTTTATGAATAAATTTTACTAGACACTCGTCCCGACTCCTCCCGGTTAGCAGACTCCTGTTTTTTCCCAAGGGAGCATTTAATTGGGATAAAAAGTCACCTGTCACCCAAGTCCGCTCATACCCTGTCTGTATAACAAATTTCATTAAGATCCGTTCAGTAGTTTCAGCGTGATTGACGGACAAACATCCAAGCAAACAAACTTTCACATTTTTATTAATATTACTGGGAAAGTGTGATGTGATAAATAAGTAGTATAATAAGGACAATCAAACAAATGTTTGTTTGTCTTTAATTCACTTCGCAATGGAGCGATAACAACCGAAAATAAAATCAGATCCCTGCTAACATAATAAATGCAATAGTCGCCTAAACCACTGAAAAGATTTGCATGAAATTCGGAAGAAATTTGAAGACCTACAGGAACGAAAGCTACGCAGGTTTTTCTTTGACAGCGCAAGCAAAAAAGCGGAAAGGTAGATAGGTATGGTTCAGGTACTCAATAATTTATCGTACAAAACGCCGCGTCTTCATACGTTCGTGTGAAAGACCTTTATCAAACAAGTCCAGTATTTGTTGAGCTGTCTGCGTATCTTTTCGCTTTATTTATTTATCTTTTTAACGCTGGTTATCGCTTCTTTTCGCGCGCGATAATTTTTGCTTCAACGTTTTTATATTTCTATTGTCTAGCTACATACTATAAAACAAAGCTTTCCGTCTGTGTGTCTGTATGCATATATCTTTAAAACTACACAACGGATTTTAATATGGTTTTTTTAATAGACAAAATGATTCAAGAGTTAGTTCTATATGTATAATGACCACAGCTAGTATAAAAGTTAAACACAATATAAAATTAACAGTTTTTAATATAGCGCCATCTATCGGAATAATGTCGAAGTTATTCAAATGCTCATTTTATTGTATCTTTCCATGGGAGAGGATTGGGAATGAGTTGTTTCAGCTTGAATTGGCATCATATGACTACAATCTCCTATTTACACTTAAATACTATGGAGATTTTTTACCCACGGAGTTATGGAGTAAAGAAATCAAATAATAGTTCGGTTATGAGAACTTCGCTTTGATTGTTTTAAATATATAAGAGAATAGTTTAATAGATGTTATATACATATAAACCTTCCTCTTGAATCACTCTATATATTAAAAAACCCTACCAAAATCTGTTATGTAGTTTTAAAGATATACATACATAGGGACAGACGCGGGAAATGACTTTGCTTTTATGGAATTTTTATTTTGTTTCCCAACCCATTGATGTTCGTATTTAAATAGTTTATTGTAAATTTCACCAGTAACCAACATGTACAAAGATTAGAGAGACTATAACACACTATTATATGCTTGAAAATATATATTATGTTAGTAAAATATACAATTGCGTCTGACCTAAGATCCGAGTCCAGTATGTGGGCTTTTTTTTTATGTTAAAATGGTCAAGCGCGTTTTCTAAAGTCAGAGCTAATAGAAAATACAGATAATTAAGGCGTAAACAACAGACTTTATACAATGTAGTTATTAAAAACAAGATATCAAGAGAGAGATCAGGTTTAAACCCTTGACAGGTAACGTATTTAACTTCAAAAAAACATCCATATCATACAGTCGTGTTAAGTTATTTTCCATTGGGTCAGGCGTGGGGCTTCCCAAATTCCGTCCCATTCTCTCACGCACATCCAGCATAAGCCAGAGTGAGACGAACCGATGTTACGGTTATTCGAAATTGTTGTTTTGCAATACCCATTTTTTATTACAGCTAACATTAATATTTTTTTGAGTTCTCGTTAGTTTTATGCTCGCTTAATTGCGTTATTGTTCAGATTGGTACAGTTATAAGGTGTTTTTGTGCATCCTATCCTACTAATAATATTAATGCGAAAGTTTGTAAGGATGTGTGTGTGTTTGTTGCTCTTTCACGCAAACTGAACCGATCTCTATAGTGCATGGGCAGGCTGCGGCTGGTGTCCCACAACACATTAAATTCTCTAAAGGGCCTCTGCGTGTTGGATCTGTGTCCCCACGTAAGCCTTCCAAAAGACCGGGTAATTTCCTTCTAGAGGTACCCGAGTGTTATGGAGAGATAAAAAAAGGCGTGTGTGCGATTCACACACGATAGAAGTGAAACTTCAGTAATACGACAAAAGAATGAGTTGAATATATATAAAATAGTATGTATATTTCTGTCTCACTCTTTGCCGGCTTCGGTCGACACATTTTTCGTATTTGTGTCTCTTACCTGTCGTTTTTCCGTTGCATCAGGTTTGAAATCACAACGATTCTAAAGAAGTTTCACTTCAATAATAATTATTATTATTTATTTGCATAATGTGTGCTTTGTGCAGTTAACAAAGATTACAATACGATCAACACATTAGCCACAAATGATATAACCCGCCATGCGCCTCTTTGGTACATTATGGTATTATGTTATCTGTAGTACAGATAACATAATACTACACTAGACTTATATTATCTGTGGTCCGGTGGGTAACGCGTGAGCATATAACCGAGAGGTCCTGGGTACGATACCCGGTGGGGATCCAAAAAAAAAATCGACAATTAATCAAATTTATAAACTATAGTTTTAACAAATTTTATTCAAAATAGCACAGCCGTTTCACATAACTTTCACATTTGTACCATAATTAAAGAGCAGGATGTTACGCAAATGAGGATCGATACCATTTCATGAAACCCATAAAAAAATATGCGACGAAATTATTGAATGATAAATTTTAATGAACTAAAAACCCTATCATTAACTGCAATATTCTGAATCATCGTTTCCTTATCTCTGGCCTTTATTTTTGACATATTTCTTATTTATTTCCGCAAAAACGAAATTGCCGAAACGGGGTTGATTTCGCGAATTAAACTTTTTTTATGTTATAGTCGGCAATGGAGCTGGTGGGTCGCCTGATGGTAAGCGCTACCACCGCCCATGAACATTTGGAGAAGTATAAGGTCAAGCAGACCTTACGCCTCTACAAACGGATTGCCGACTTTAAATAGGAAAGGGATTAAGAAAGGATTGACAGGAGGAACAAAGGAAAGGACTGGGAAGGGGTAGGGAAAAGGAAAAGCCTCCGGCTCTCTCACCCTCCGTACGAAACACAATAGCATACTATTATTTCACGCCGGTTTTCTGTAGGTCTGACTTTAGGTTACTGTAAGTAAGATATAAATTTCTATTTATTACAATTGGTCGATAGTTTTGGCTCATAGCACAATAAATATAGCCTATAACAATCACACGCTTCCTCCTTGGTACAGTGGTTAACACGTGAGTGAATGGGGTCCTAGGTTCAATTCCTGGTGGGGACTGGGGGGAAATAAATGTCTTGGTCAGACAGAACTGACTGATCACCTACTTGTCCATAAAGTAAATCGATCTGGGAAACAGGTGTATATCATAAGCTCCATACCCCACTAGGCCCTACCTCAAGGCAAGTGTTCACGGGCGGTGGTGATCGCTTACCATCAGGCGAACCACCAGCTCAGCTGCTCGTTTTATGAAATAATTATTTCCAACAAAAAACAGTACCACCTCGAATATAAAATCAAAAATACACTCGAATTGATTACCCTTTTTTTTGAAGTCGGTTAAAAAAGTTTATTTAAAATTTTTTCAGTTGATACAGAGATTACTCCGTACAACGTGGCACACTCACAAATTCACAAACTTTACCTTTTTCAACAGTTTCTCAATTCGATAGTATTTTTTGTGTTCGTTACCGCATAACTTTTTACTAAGTGAACCAATTTTTGTGATTCTTTTCTATTCTATTTCTAACAATTTAAAGGCAGTTTAGCTGTTATGCTAAGAAGAAATATTTACACTAAGCATTCTTGATACAACAAAACCTGACTTTAAAAAATATGACTTTTTAAATACCTCTAAAACCATTAATTTGAAAACCAGTTTCTAATCTGTGTTTAATCAATAATATCTGATGTCATATCTACATTCGTAGTCATCCGTTAAAATAATATTAATATTATATTATATACCATAATTATGTCCATAAAACAACGTGTTTTGCCAAAAGATTACGTTCGGCTGATCGTAAAAAAACATGTTACCATGTACCAATACGTTTTAGCACACAAAAAGCTCTGTTACAAATTATTTTGTCAAAAAAAGACCGTTTGAGCGTCAGTTATTTGTTTTTTATGTCAAAGCGGACAATGGAGCTGGTGGTTCGCCTGATGGTAAGCGATCGCCCGTGAACAGAGCAGAGGTAGTGCAACTGCGGATGCGCTGCCCGAAGGCAAATAGATGTTATAACGTTAGGCATCCGCTAATAAAGGATTTTGATAAATTCCACCCCTAAAGGGATAAAGTAGAGGAAATTTGTAACCTGAAAATTTATCAATACCGCACGGGCAAAGCTGCGAGTAACAGCTAGTTAATATCTGAATCTGAAATCTGATCTCTGTCTGAAGAGTTATTTGCTTGAAAGTAGTATAGTTATGTTATTGTGGTTGATCGCGCTAATCTCAGGAACTACTGGTCCGATTTGAAAAATTCTTGCCGTGTTAAATAGATCATTTAATGAGGAAGGCTAGATGCTATATATCATCACGCTAAGACCTATAGGAGCGGAGCAACAACGAAGAATGTTTCAAAAATATATTTTTTCCTATTGAAAGCTTCCTTTACGTGCGCTGCCAGTAAGCATAAGCATAAAGTGACTACTCCACGCGGACGAAGTCGCGGGTGGAAGTTAATAACATAAATACATAGTATTTTCTTGTGTTTGATTTCACGCGAGTATTATACATTTAAAAATTAAAAACTTTTTAAGAGCTCCCCGTGACCACGCTCGCTGTAAAGTGTTCGAAACATCTGGTTAATAATATAATGAATAAATTGCGTTTAAGTCCGTTAAAAAGTTTTTAATTTCTAAACATAAATACAGTTAAAAAAACACGTTTTTATCATAACATGTATTATCTCACACTTGTAAACAGGGTATAAATTAAGGAATATATTTAATCCCGGCGACCCTAATCAGGATAATAACATAAACTCATGAAACTATGGCGTTGTCACCGATCCTTCTCAAGTCCGTAAACGAGTACCAGATTCCAAAATGACACATGAACCAAACGACAAAAAATTCCCTAACAAACACCCACGGAGTTGTAAAAAAATAAATAAATAAATAATAACTGTTCTCATTTATGTAACGCACCAAAATTTTATATGAATCGTTGTTTAATTTTTTAAAAACACTTGCCTTTTTTTTAACTTGAATTATAATTATTAATTATAATGTGAGAATTTTTTTGAAATTATAATGTTTTAATTTTCTGTAATTAAAGGTACAGAAAACCATGTATGTAGCAAGCTTAAAAAAGTGTTATCTGTATTCTTTGTTGGATATTCTTTATTAATAAATCCTACTAATATTATAAATGCGAAAGTTTGTAAGGATGTGTGTGTGTTTGTTGCTCTTTCACGCAAAATTTAATGAACCGATTGCAATGAAATTTGGTACGTAGACAGCTGGACAACTGGAATAACACATAGGCAACTTTTTGTCCCGATATTCCTACGGGATACGGACTTACGCGGGTGAAACCGCGGGGCGCAGTGGATCAATAAATAAACACTTAATATTGAGAACCTCCTTCATTTTTGGGAACTAATAGCGTATAACATCTACAAGAATATTTTAACAAGGAAACTTTTGTATCTTTGTATGTTTGTAATGTTTTCGCAAAAACCACTGGATCGATTTCAAAAATTATTTTACCATTAGAAAGCTGCGACTTCACTGAGTGTCATACACTATAAATGTAACATGGGCGAAGCCTGTGCGAAAAACTAGTCATTCCCAATTATTAACAATTATCTTATCATGTCTTGTACATACTGAATTCTTTGATAATCTTTCAATTGTCCCTTATTAATAAAGCGTGGTCTTTGTGATACAATACATCTGTGTTGACAGTGTTATCTCAAGTGAACCTCTCTCTTAGACCTCGAACCTTGGCCATATATTGTGTATATCTTCACATGACCCGAGCTATCATTATATAAGATATATTAAGACTAATTTGTAAAAACCTACTCAATTGCATGTGTTATCAAAATCGTTATTTATCCAACCAACTGTTTCATCAATCATCAATCATCATCGGCCCTTAAATGTTCCCACTGCTGGGACAAAGGCCTCCTATGAGGGTTCAGGCCATAATCCACCACGCTGGCCAAGTGCGGGTTGGCAGATGTCTCATGTCGTCGAACTTATGATTCTAGAACATGCCGGTTTCTTCACGATGTTTTCCTACACCGCTTTAAGCAGTGTTGGTGTTATCCACATGCGCAGATAAATTAATAAATCAATTTATTTCCTGCACGCTCGCCCGGTCTCAAACCCCGACTTATCGATTTTGAAGTCCGCGGTTCTCACCACTGAGCCACCACTACTTTTATTATGCCTTCGCTCACGTGTACACAATAAAGATGTTTGCATCATGTGACCGCATCGGGTGCCATCTGAATATAAATACCGATTAAACCAGTCTCAAAATTGGATGGAAAATTTTACATACAAAATTCTATTTTAATATCTCATTTGTTTTATAATAATTGAGTGGAGGAAACACAGGGCCGTGTTTTATACATAGACATTCCTTTCTTCTTAGTGTTTTCTACATGGACATAGACGTTTAATAAAACATGACATTAGATGCACAGGACTTTTTTAGGTGAATGGCAATTTCCTCCAGCGTATTGGATTATGGCCTAAACCCTCATAGAAGCAGTGGGAACATATATGGGCTGATGCTGAGCGAAGGCATTATCTTTGTAGTGTATTATCAAATAATTTTTTACTCTGGGTTGTATTGAAGATTTATTTAATAGGCAATCACCAACGCCAATGAACATTCGCAGAGGTAGTGTCTGCGAGTGCGCTGCCCGCTTTTAAGGGATAAGGGATATGCAAAGGATGACTGGAAGGAGAAAAGAAATGAGAAGGGTTAGGATAAGGAAACGGGCGTCCAGCTCCCCCACTCACCGTACGAAACACAGTGGTACGAAAACATGCTACTATTTCACGCCGGTCTCCCGTGGGCGTGTGGTACTTCCCCGGTGCGAGCTGGCCCAATTCGTGCCGAAGCGTGCTCGACTATCACATATAAGAACATTCGATATGTAAGGATATTCGCTATTCGCCCGCGTGTACAGAGGTATCCAAGGAAATGTTATGGTTAATCAGATCCTTATAAATACACCGTCTTCCAGTTATCAGATTTATAATAAATTTAAATAGGACCACACGGGAAGCACCAGCTATCAATTATGAAAAGAATCATCAAAATCATTCACCCAGTTGAAGGTTCAGAGGTCACTAAGCTAAATATAATACAGTCGAATTGATAACCTCGTTTATGAAATCGGTGAGGAATAACGTGTTTGTTTGTTTGTCTTTTTAACACTTCGTAACAGAGCGATTTTATAGTCTGATTTACGTTTGAAGACAGAAAGGAAGCAACAGAACATACCGTCAACGAATTCCGTCGCATTTTAATTAGTTAACTAGCGGTCCGCCTCGGCTTCGCCTGTTGTACATATGTTGCACTCAGAGATCACGTATCCAACGGTGAAAGATTTTTTGAAATCAGTCCAACAGTTCCCGAGATTATCTAGTTTTAACAACCTTAACTTATTAAACTTTATAAATATTACAATGTTATTATAATATAGGTATGATGATGATGATGATGATGATGATGATACAAAATAACTACAAAACAACTTACGATCAAAAGAAAATATCATTTTCACAGATGCACTGACGTTAAAGTTCACATAAAACAATTGATATTGACTGATTTATAGTTATTCCTGGCGTTTTCACAGTTAACCGTCGCACTGGTTTTTATATACCTGAAAATGTAAAAAAAACAATATTATTTAATATTCGATTACCGCCTCATGATCTAATTTTATCTCAATATCATTTAAATATTTAAAAATTGCTTTCAATTCTATTAAAAAAATAAATTACACCTGTCAGAGTCTGGGTGTGTCTAGTTTGTTTTTTTATCTAAATATATAATATAACTCAAAGGACTGACTGATATAGTGATATATCAACGCACAGCCCAAACCACTGGACGGATCGGGCTGAAATTTGGCATGCAGATAGAGTATGACGTAAGCATCCGCTAAGAAAGGATTTTGATAAATTCCACCCCCAAGGGGATAAAATAGGGGCTGCAAGTTTGTACCATGAAAAATTATTAAGACCAGGCGAAGCTGCGGGCAACAGCTAGTGCATGATAGATCGCAAAATATATTTTTTTTATTTATCTCAATATCACAGTAACATATTTAAATTAAACACACGATAGCGTGACCTAAATCCGCGTTTCCTTAAAATATGTAGGACTTGTTTTTATTTATTATATACGTAAATATATTTAGTTTTTATATTATACTAGCTGCGCCGCACGGTTTCACCCGCATTAGTCTGTATCCCGTATATATATCGGGATAAAAAGTTGCCTATATGTTATTATAGTTATCCAGCTATGTACGTACCAAATTCATTGCAATCGGTTCAGTAGTGTTTGCGTGATAGAGTAACAAACATACATACACATACATTCATCCTCACAAATTTTAGAATTTATAATATTAGTAGGATATAAAATTATATCTTATTAGTTAAAGACAATTTAATGAAACGTCCTATAAGCGTATATATTAACTAATGTGTGTTTGATACCTTCGCTAGGATTTTTGAAGTGAAACTTCTTTAGAATCGTTGTGATTTCAAACCTGATGCAACGGAAAAACGACAGGTAAGAGACGCAAATACAAAAATGTGTAGAATGAAGCCGGCAAAGAATGAGACGGAAATATACATACTATTTTATTCATTCTTTTGTCGATTTACTGAAGTTTCACTTCTATCATGTGTGAATCGCACACACACCTTTTTTTTATTAATAAGACTGTTAATGTATTATCTATAGACCGACCGCGACGTTCCCAAAAAGATGGGTTTGGTTTATTTTGAGTTATTTTAACCGATGTCGTGAAAGGAGGTTCTTCATATGATATATTACTCGATAACTTTGTGAAATTGTGTAGATGTGATTCTGATTGCGTTTGATAGAGGATTGTTGTCATTAGGTCACATGTTATGTTATTCTTTAGAGAGATATCCCCCCCCCTGAGGGATGTTGGGGGGGGCAGTTATTGAAGTTACTGTTATTTTCTAATAAAACATACATTAGACACAAACATATAATAATAATAGGCTCAGACGCGACTTTTCCGAATTCTGATTTCTACTTATTATAACACGAAAATGAGATAAATGTCTGTCAAAACTACAATTAAATTGAATAATAACTTAACAAAAAAACTGAAATCCTTCAAATTCCTTTCCTCCTCTTTCTTCTCTTCCTCTAGCGTCAAGTTGTCAGAACTAGACCAAATTGAAGTGGGTCCACATGGAAATTACCCGCTTTCAAATAGAAGAATCACGACAATGGGTTCACCCAGTATAAAAATATCACGTGACAAACATACAATACATTTTGAAATTAAAAACTTTTTAACGGATTTTAAACGCCGTGTCTCCCCGTGAGCACGCTCGCTGTAAAATGTTCGAAACGTCGGGTTAATAATATAATGAATAAATCGCTATAAAATCACTCTCTACTCGCGTAAAATCAAACACAAGAAAATACAACATACAATACAGTTTAATTGATAACCTCCTTTTTTTGAAGTTGGTTGATGAAATGAACACACTTGGTTTTCTATTGAAAATCCTTTTAAATATTAAACCTACTACCTAACTAGAATAAATAACAATATTTTATGTCTGTGTGTCCGTTTGTTCGATTCTCTCCCTCTCAAAAACAGCTGTAAATACAGGCATTTTACACATATAGATTACATATCATACCCTTCCATTTCCTTTAACCGAATGATTAAAGGATATGGAAGGGAAGATATTAACCGCAGTAAAAAGTAACCTATGTCAATATCTACTGTCCTATCTATCTCCAGATATAAAATCCATTTCATAAAGACGCTCCGTTGCAACGCGAAAGACGAACAAACACTTTCTCATTAATAATATTAGTTATAATCACTACATAGTATAAAACAAAGTCGCTTTCTCTGTCCCTATGTCCCTGTATGCTTAAATCTTTAAAGCTACGCAACGGATTTTGATGGGGTTCTTTTTAATAGATAGAGTGATTCAAGATGAAGGTTTATATGTATAACAACATCTATTGAACTACTCCGAATTAAGGAGTGCGAAGCCGCGGGCAAAAGCAAGTAATCTATAAATGATATCGTAAATAGTGATTTCAGATAAGATTAATAATAATAAAATTATAACATATATATAAATGTTTATCTGTCCTACTTTGAACCGACTTGCAAAATAAATGAAGGTTGTCAATTCTCTTCTTTAGGGTCACTCAAGAACACCGGTTTTCTAAGCTGTATTAGTTGGAACATCAGACAGCTTGGTGTAGAAACAGTTTCCTTAAAGGAGTCGAACACGTTTGGGGGAAGTATCACACCCGCACGGGTGTCCGGCGTGAAATAGTAGCATGCTACTGTGTTCCATTTGTTTCCTCACCCTTACCAGTCCATATTTCTATAGTCAATCGTTTCCTCATCCTTTACCCATAAAGAGCTGGCAACCCAGCGACAATACCTTTGTAAATGTTTATAGGCAACGCTTACCATCAGGCATACCACCAGCTCGGTTACCCATTATTAACTAAAATAGTAATTTATTTTCCAAAAAATATCATAACCTATAGAAAGAGTACACTAAGATTCCCTGTATCGTGGGAATATCTTACAGAGATAGGTATATTTTATTTGTTTAAATTATTGCATAAATTAGAAGAAAACTACCACTTTTGAGTCTAGATGTTTATAAAATTAATTAATTTTTAGTAGTTGATATTTATTTTGGATATAGCTTACAGAACTCTTAAGAAAACCACAAAAATTCCAAGCGCTGTCATTTAACCGGCAACCCGCCTTATTACATTTTTTGTTTCATAAAGTTTCATATTAATTATCTGTATAAAATACAGATAAGTTAAAAGCATGTTTAAATAAAGCAGATTTTAAATTATATGATTTTATTACATTATTATAAATTATACAAGTTTTGATTAATGAAGGAAGTGTCATAAAAATTATATAAAAGACGATTAATCGTAATTCGTAACTGACATATCGCCCGATACTAAAAAATAAAACTCAATAAGACGTAATTTATTTTTAAAAGTCAGGTAGCTATAATATATAGTTGATAATAATAATTTTTATCACAAAACTAAACCGTTTTCAAGTTGTCACAGCTAGACCAATTTAAATGGGACCACCCTGGAGGCACCAGATTCCGAACGAAAAAGTATCATCAAAATGAATTCATCCAGAAGATAACAAACCTAAAATACAGTCCAATAGATAACCTTCGTGTTTCGAAGTCGATTGAAAATCGTCAATTCCGTTGTATTTAAACCATTTGTTGAACAGAAACAAAAACAGAGATTTAAAATTGTTACTTAGCTTGCCCATTATATCTACATCGAAGTAAAATCTAATCCGATTCATTAAAATCTGTTGTTATATTATGAATATTTTAAAAGCGAAATCGTGTTTGAAGATGGTAAGATTAGGATAGAGACTAACAAAAGTTTAATTTTATATATTTTCTCAATTCCATACGTTTTTTCCTTGACCACGCGGATAACTGCTAATAGTCGAAAATATATAAAATTCATGCTATAACACCGTTGCAGCGTGACAGACAAATAAACACTTCGCATTAAATAGTAAGGATGTATTCGGCAAGCTCTGTAGCTAAAGCGTAAATTACCCGATAGATTTTAACTCATGTCATTATTTTTAAAAAATGAAAATAGAATCGCATTCGCCGCCAATTCTTTTTTTTTTTTTCAATTTATCGAAAGAGGTAAGGTTTTACAAAGCGGTTTTAATCACATATATTGAACAAACTTAAATCTATTCCCTCCAAATAATAATAAACACATGCTGTAAATTGTTTCTCCTTTCTATTATTATCAATTAATTTACTCACGTTATAACTCTCTTCACATAACACATAATCACTTTAAATATTTGTTTATTATATAACGAATGGCCAAGCGCAACGCAGTCCACTCCAGTAATAAACTATGTAGGTTACAGCTCCCGCTGATAAGTATATAAATGAAATATATTAACCAATATATACACAGGGTTGTCTAAATCAACGCATGATATTCGATGTGTTCTCAGATCGGATATTGAAACGCACGCATATGCGCATACGCATATTAGCTTCACCTGTATGTAACTGACTCATTTAGACTCAATTTTGACCCACTTCAAACAGATAGATTTGAGCCAAACTAGGTACATTTATCGAGGATCGGTGACAATATAATAGTGGAATGAGTTTATCTTATTATCTGATTAGAATCGTCAGGAGTAATAACTTCTTAAGGATAAGATAAACAATGCAATGTAAATGAGACAATTTCGATGGTTTCATTGATAAAGTGTGTTTTTTTCGTTCTTTTTAACTTTATTTACTGACAGATAGAGTCTAAAGTATTCATTTCCATACATACATACAAACATTCAGGTGCAATAAAAGCGTATTAAATATAAGGCCTATGCCACTCAGGAATAATATAATTTTCATTTTCAATACTTACGTGCACTTTTCAGAATCGCTTCAGAATTTTAGAGCTTATAGACAAACATATTTACTTAATTATTCACGTCTATGTATATAAAAGAAAGTCGTGTTAGCTACACTATTTATAACTCAAGAATGGCTTAACCAATTAGGTTGAAATTTGGTACAGAGATAGTTTTAGACCCGAGAAAGGACATAGGATAGTTTTTATCCCGGAAATCTAACGGGAACGGGAACTTTGTCGGTAACGCCCCCGAGTCTATCTTACCCGTGACTACGCGAGCAAAGCCGCTTGCGGAATGCTAGTTTGTTATAAAGATATTAACAAACATACAACACACGGGATAATTTCTTGAGAGTCGGTTAAAATCTCCCCAACATCTTTACCCTATATATATTTTTTTACTATTACCATTATAGAAACATATAATATACAGTGTGGGAGTCGAGCACGCGTCGGCACGAATTGGCACACACACCGCGGAAGGTACCACACCTCAACAGAGGACCAGCGTCAAAGCCAGAGGGCCTTATCCTTTTCCCAACCCATCAAAGTCCTCAGTCAATCCTTTCCTTATCCCTTATCCAAATTGAAATCCCTTAAAAATTGGCAATTTATACACGCATGTAGACCGCTCCAAATGTTTATGGGCGGTGGTAGCGCTTACCATCAGGCGACCCACCATCTTTGCCCACTATAACTTAAATATATTCAGGTAATTAAGTATATACTAGGTCAAGTGACGTCACAAAGTTAATGACTATGTCAATTATTGACTAATTGCTAAGTTTATGTAAACATTTACACTGCATAATCGTTAGAACTGCATTTCGTTGGTTAAACGTGATTTGTTTTGAAATGTTGTGTAAATCGGTTCGCTTCGGTATCGCTTCGCTCGCTGGGATTGTCATGATCATTAGGATCTATAAGCTTTATATTACGTCTCTCATACTGTGGTTATTTAAACGCAGTTTTAAGATTTACCTGCGGGAAAGAAATCGGCTTTTATCTTCTTCTTATATATAACAATAAATTGCTGTTCGTTAGTCTCGCTAGAACTTGAAAATGACTAAACAGATTTTGATTAATTTGGCTTTGATTGATCCGTAATAGTCCAGGGAAGATTTAAAAGGTAAGAAATATACAGAAAAACAAAGAAGAAGTAAGAAATATACAGGTTCGTCTGATAGTAAGCGATCACCACCGCCGGTGAATATTCGTAGAGGCTCAGACCTCTGCGAATGCGCTGCCCGCTTTTAAGGGATAAGGAAAGGATTGATGACTGGAAAGAAGGAAAGAACTGGGAAGGACGAGGAGAAGGAAATAGGCCTGCGGCTCCCCCACTCACCGTACGAAACACAATAGCAAGCTATTATTTCACGCCGGTGTTCTGTGGGGGTGTGGTACTTCCCCGGTGCGAGCTGGCCCAATGCGTGCCGAAGTGTGCTCGACTCCCACAATAAAAATCTGACTGAAAAGTCACATAATAGCATACCTGCATCCGGTCACCGCTAATTAATATATTTAATAAATATCCGTAGTTATAGAAATAATGATTTAAACTTTATCAAATATTTATTACTTACGAAACATACGACAAACTGATATAATAAATATAACAAAAATACCAATACAAGTCACGTTAACAAACACGTTTGTTTAATTGCGTGTTGTTTATCTCTAATATATAAAATTCTCGTGTCACAGTTTTCGTTGCCAAACTCCTCCGAAACGGCTTGACCGATTCTTATGAAATTTTGTGTGCATATTGAGTATGTCTGAGAATCGGCCAACATCTATTTTTTATCCCGATATTCCTACGGGAATTATTATATATTATTAAAATTATTATTATTATTTATTATATATTACTATTATAAAGAAAACAATCATCAGATGCGTGAGTGTGAGTATATAGCACTAGCTGCGCCAAGCGGTTTTACCCGCGTAAGTCTGTATCCCGTAGGAATATCGGGATAAAAAGTTGCCTATGTGTTACTCCAGTTGTCCAGCTGTCTACGTACCAAATTTCATTGCAATCGGTTCAGTAGTTTTTGCGTGAAAGAGCAACAAACACACACACATCCTTACAAACTTTCGCATTTATAATATTAGTAGAATATAAAGAGGATACGTTTGTAATTTTGTATGTTTGTAACGTTTTCACACAAAAACCATTGCACCGATTTCGAAAATACTTTCACCATTAGAAAGCTGCAACTTCACTCAGTGACATAGGCTATATATGTACCACGGGCGGAGCCGGAACGAACAGCTAGTCTATCATAACTTATATCATTGCGCTTCACACAAAAAACCGTGTTTTATCTTAATATTCAGTATCTGGGTCATTGGACGATAGCAGTCACGTTTGCAATATCACGTGCGGTGTCAACGATTTAACGGGTTTTTAACAAGATTTATTCATTCTAACTTGATAAAAGACATTGCAATAAAACATGTCATTCGAATGTATCGTATTTGGCGTCTGTTAGATTCGTGACATTGAAAAAATAATTTTTATCATGTTAGGTTTTAACTTTCTTTATTGCTATCACTAGCTGTTCGTCCCGGCTCCGCCTGACTTAATTCGGGATAAAAATGGTCTTTTATACTCACAGGTAATGTTGCTTTCTATTGATAAAGGAATTTTTAAATCGGTCCAGTAGTTCCTGATATGAAATGTACTGAATGACAGAATAATTTAACAAATAAATTCATTCTATTTCATTTCAAAAAACGAACAAAAGGCGACCTTATCGCTAGATAGCGATCTCTACCAGACACACCTTAAAGTAGAAGGATAGAAACGTGGATGTCGGTTCAGTAGTTATTGCGTGAAAGAGCAACAAACACACACACATCCTTACAAACTTTCGCATTTATAATATTAGTAGGATTAATAGGATAGGCCTTTTCTTTTCCTTCCTTAATCCCAATCCGATTGAAGTCGGAGGAACTGAAATCCTTTTTTGGACGTGTGAATTTTTTCTTTTCTTTATTATCCTTAACTTTAAATTTAATTCTCAGACAAGTTTAAATTAAAATAATTTATAAATATATGTTTCTTGAATTGGGACTTCCCAGTCTCTCTCTTTCGCACCTATGTACATTTATATGTGAGGAACTGAGATGAATAATCTGACTCAATGTAAATTAACTCGGCTGTGCCTAGAATTATAAGTAAAGAAATTCTTCAAGTGCGAGTCGGACTCGCGGCACTAAGGATCCGTAGCAATAAGATACAGAGAAAATACAAAAATTGGTCGCCCATCCAATTGATGACCGTTCCAAACGTTGCTTTACCTTGATTTTTTTAATTTGTTGTTATTGCAACCATAAATAGATAATTCACATCTATAAAATCTCAACTATCAACATTCATGAGATACAGCCTGTTGATAGACGGACAGACAGACAGACAGGGAATTGGGGTTTTGCCCTTTGGCTCAACGTCGGGAGTGGGATATATGGTTATCCCACTGCTGGGAAGTTGATATTTTTGCATTTTAAAACAAAGATTTTCATAGTATTTTCTTGTGTTTGATTTTACGCGAGTATCATACATTTAGAAGTTAAAAACTTTTTAACGGATTTTAAACGCGATTTATTCATTATATCATTAACCCGACGTTTCTAAAAGACTTTCATTTCTTTCTTTCTTTTTTTCTTTCAAAACGCTTCATTACTTTCATTAACATACGTTACATTCTTCGCAGATTAAAAATAAACATCTATTAAGAAAAAACTAATAAATTCAGTCATTAAGAATTAAGAACCCTTTATTTAAAGTCGAATCATACATTAAACAAACATACAATCACAATATCTTTAAATTTGTCTGTAAAATATTTAAAATGGCTCAACCGTTTTTCAATGACATTACTGGAGTAGATAACTCGGTAACTCCACCGCATCTAGGTCAAGTTTATCCAGATTACATAGGAAGCGCCAGCTGTGCCAGAAACAGAGACTGAACTAATAAATTCTTAAATCTTCAACAGACTTTAGAAAGGAGTTTCGGTATTTAACTGAATTTTATGTTTGTACCTGGGGTGTACTTGGGTTTATTGTGGGAGTCGAGCACGCTTCGGCACGAATTGGGCCAGCTCGCACCGGGGAAGTACCACACCCCCACAGAAAACCGGCGTGAAATAGTGGCATGCCACTGTGTTTCGTACGGTGAGTGGGGGAGCCGGAGGCCCGTTTCCTTTTCCTCCTCCTATCCTAGTCCATTCCTTCTTTCCAGTCGATAATCCTTTCCTTTTCCCTTACCCCATAAAAGTGGGCAGCGCATTTACAGAGGTATTAACCTTTGCGAATGTTTATGGGCGGTGGTGATCGCTTACCATCAGGCGAACCACCAGCTCAGCTGCCCGCTATGACATAAAAATTTGAGTGATTTTTCTTTAATCCCGTGGTCCCATTTAAGCTTCATTATTCACGAATTTAGCTTTTCCACAAAATATAGTAAAAAGAACTAAATTGTCTCACTTGCTTGTATATACAGTAAACGCAAGGAAATTATTTAATCCTGCCGATCCTAATCAGGATAATAAAACACATGAAATTATTGTATCATCACCGATATAAGGTAAGAGATCGCTATCTTAGCGATAAGGCCGCCTATTTATACGTAATTGTGTCGTGTGTTTGTGTCCTTTTCGTATTTGTCCTTTTGTATTGGTACAAATAAAGAGTTAACCATCATCCATTCATCCTAGATAAGTGTAGAAAATTTTAAATCTCTCCGTTGCAAGTGGGTCAGAATCGAGTCAAAAAGTAGTCGGTTAAACATACAGGTTCACCTGTAAGCTAATAAAAGCGTCTTTATATAGATGGTCTGAATTCACTGATACCAGCAACCAACCCTGCTAGGTGTCGCAACAGGTCGTATGTTACTAGACCACTAGATAAGTAATGTTATATAGGTAAATAGTTTATCTTACATAAATTATATAATATGAATTGACCATTTGAAGCTGTGTATCTTCACTGTGAATAGCCCGCGATGTCGTCCGTTTAAAATAACATTATATTCAACTAGCTGCGCCCCGCGGTTTGTTATGTTTGTTACTCTATCACGCAAAAACTACTGAACCGATTGCAATGAAATTTGGTACGTAGATAGCTGAACAACTGGAATAATATTTAGGCAACTTTTTATCCCGATATTCCTACAGGATACGGAATTACGCGGGTGAAACCGCGGGGCGCAGCTAGTAGTTCGTATTTACAATACTAAGTGTATACCTACTTCAAGTTTAAGTGCTAACTCAAATATAAATATTTATTTATTCGATTAGATTCCTCTTATAAGTCCTTTGAAACTTCAAATATGGAAAGAAATTATTTAACGACTAGGGAATGAAAATTACAATTATAATGGAGTTTGTGTGGAAATGAAGAACAAAACACAAATATCCACTATAGTTTATTCACTACTAAAGATTTGAA
>NW_024045131.1:1257273-1265561 GCF_012273895.1 Zerene cesonia | reverse complement strand
AACGCGGCCATCGTATAGAATTATGGTCGCGTTAACCTCACTTTGAAATTTACCGCCGCTCGGGTGCGTTCCGTTACACAATTAATTTATTTCTGGGTGAAAAGACCCTGACCTGACCCAGACCGTGTCCATCTGTCTGTCTGTCCGTCTGTCACTAAGCTGTATCGCATGAACGGTGTTATGCAATTGAAGTTTTCAAAGATGCCGATATATCAACATTTCCAAAAAATATCGAAGTTAAGCAACGATTGGCACGGTCATACATTGGATGGGTTTTTATTTGTTTATTTTATTTACACCTCTAGTTTCGCCAGTGCAAGTCGTACCTAAATGTTTTTTTGTTATTTAAAAAGAAAGAAAGAAACATTTATTAGACTACACAAAATTACAAACAATTGTTGTAACATTTACAATTGTTACAGGCAGCCCAAACGAAGTCGCGTGCATCAATCTAGTTTATTTCCGTCTACAATTGTTCAAACGATGCATATTAATGATTTTTTTATCGCACGTTATTATAATTAAAAGCAGAATTCTTAAATACCATAACGTGTTTGCGAAATTTTATCCTAAACACACATCCTAAATGACAAGACAAATAAAATAATTATGTTTAATGATTTTTTAGTTATATAACGCCAAATCACTTTTATTTGTGTAATTAATCCTATAAATTTAGTCTTTAAGATAGATGTATTTATCAAAGGAAAACACGCATAATTAAGTTCCCGTGCGTTTTTTGGGACAAAATTCTATGTGATTTCTCAGTTCTCAACCTATATTCGTATCAAATTTCAGCCAAATCGGTTAAGTGGTTTAGACACGAAGAAGAGACAAACAGAGATATTTTTATATATTTCTTGTTTTTTTACTTACTAATAACATGTACACCTACTCTTTAATATATCCGTAGTTAAATTATCAAAAAAAAGTTAATAGAAAATTATCAAAAAAATAAAGCACAAATCATTTGAAAGTTTATTTCCTTCACGCCCGCCCGGTCTCGAACCTCCGACTCCGATATTCATATAAAACCCACTGCGTATACGATCAAGGAATAAGGAAACTAAGAGACATACAATCATAAACCAATTGTTTATTTTTGACCTCTATTAACCTCTGGTTGCATGAGATGTTTTAGGAAAAAACATTGTCACTTGATATGTAATTTATTTCTAATCATTCACTATTGGAACTATTATTAAATATGACAAATGTATTATATAATGAGGTTATTAAACGAGCAAAAACTAACATATGATAATAATAATAGGGAGACGTTTCCACAACTCGACGTCAAGCGCTTATTTCTAGGTGAAAAGAAAATCATGACCAGTCCAGACCGGAAAGCTGATACCATCCCAGCTCCATCTTGAATGTAAGCAGCTTATGAGGGCTGCCGAAACTGAGGGAGAGACCTAGGACTAGACCTAGATACTTGGATCTAGCTTTCTAACTAATGGATGACCTAGGTGATCAATGGAATGGTCAACCTATTCTTTGACATTCCCAATACTCGGCCACTAAATATTTCCACAATTTACAATATATAGAGATAGATAAGCACTCTTACTCTAAGCGACGCCACGGTATCAGCTAGTCCATGCTTATATAATAAATGCGTAACTGTCTGCCTGTAGGTCTCTTATTCACGTCTAAACCACTCAACCAATTTAGATTAAAATGTAGTATAAAGATAATTCGAAAGCCGAGAGTGGACAGTGGTAAAATCCAGATAGTCTGTCTTTTCTTGAGACAAAATAGTATTTGTATATAATGTAAATGTGAAAACTGTGTTATGACGATACAAAAGTGCTTCTATAAGAAGTCTTATTGAATAAATGTTTGAGTTTATATGACTACGCGGGCGAAGATGAAAAACTATTAGGCTATATACCTAATTTTTAATAAAAACTAAGGCACTTTCAAATTTTCAGATCTAAACCATTCAAAAACCCTACTTACGCACCAACCACTCCCTTCCTTTGTAGCTTTCCTTTTGCTTCGTGGGTGTCTGGAAGAGATCGCTTTTAAGAGATAAGACTTTATGTACTTTTTTGTTTTGTGTAATAAATAATTTTTGTTATTATTGTTCAAATGGAATAGATTTGAATATATATACCATCGGGTGGCAGCTTTCAAATCAATCAGGAATCAAAATAAAAAGTCGAATTCATTAGCACCTTGTTTTGAAGTCGGTTGAAAAATTGTTAAAAAGCAATACATCTTCTAAAACTTTTATTTCTAAAAATATACATTAACTTACATGGGTATGTTACATATAATTCTTTGGCGTTAACATAATCATAACTTAACTTAAACTGTATACACATTACTGGTAACTAAATAAATAGCACATTTAAGTATTATGCAGTACGGTCAGCAACATAAGTCGTAAAAATTCTCTTGCTGACGGTACCCATTACAATTAGTACATTATTATAGAGTTTTAAAATTAGCACGATTTTAAACAAATTTAATAAAAAACTTAACGACTGAAAATAAATCAATAATTATCGGATGTCTATTTTAATTTTAAATAAAAAAGCTTATAATTTGTACACAAACACACAAAACTAATATACATGTAGTAGGCTTATATATTTAAAGTCCCACATTCTCCTATTTCTACTCAACTGTCCTAGAAAGAGGGTTATGTTTTATCTTGTTAGGTTATAGGTAGCCTATTGCACTCAAGGTTAACGTACATATCTAAAGGCGAAAGAATTTTTGAAATCGGTCCAGCAGTTCCTGAGGTAACCTCGTACAAACAAACTCTTCAGCTTAATATTATTACAATAGACTGGTAACTGAATAAATCATAATATAGTATAAAACAAAGTCGCTTTCTCTGTCCCTATGTCCTTATGTATGCTTAAATCTTTAAAACTACGCAACATATTTCGATGGATGGAATAAATAATGTGATTTAAGAAGGTTTATATGTATAATAACATCTATTAAACTACCCCGAATAGAACGCGCGCGAAGCCGCAGCAAAAGCTAGTTAGCTTATATTTTATTCACATAATACTTAATATATATACTTAATATATTTTATTCACATAATACTTAATAGTTATTGGTAAGTCGATAATTTATTATAAATAGTTTTTTTTTACATAGAATAATTCGCTTTAAATACCTGTATTTATTTAATTTATCGAGTCGAATAAATCGCGTTTAAAATCCGTTAAAAAGTTAATATGCTCGCGTAAAATCAAACACAAGAAAATTTTACTCAATTAATTACTTAAGTACTTAAGAAGTTTATAGCCTTATCGCCCAAAAAAGGTTTTTATATTGAGAATTTAATATTAGAATTCAAGGACTATAAATAATTTTTAATATGTATCGACATATATTATTCTTCATTTTTGACAGTTATAATTTTTGGAGCTGCGCGTCTGTCTGTTCGTTCGTCTGTCCCCACCTGTCTCATGAACCGGGCTAGCTAGACAGCGGAATTTTTCGGATAATGCATTTTTATTGCCGATATAATAAATAAAAAAATCGAGGTTAAGCATAGGTTGGCGTGGTTATAAATTAGATGGGATTTTGGATTTGCTCTGGCTTACTTCTACGGAAACCTTAGTATCGCGAGTCCGACTCGCACTTGATTGACTAATATTACACTAGCTGTTCGCCCTGACTTCGCCCGTGGTACATATATAGCCTACTAGCTGCGCCCCGCGGTTTCACCCGCGTAAGTCCGTATCCCGTAGGAATATCGGGATTAAAAGTTGCCTATATGTTATTCCAGTTATTCAGCTATCTACGCACCAAATTTCATTGCAATCGGTTCAGTAGTTTTCGCGTGAAAGAGCAACAAATACACACACATCCTTACAAACTTTCGCATATATAATATTAGTAGGAGAGTTGGATGTCACTCAGTGAAGTTGTATCTTACCAATGGTGAAAGAATTTTTGTAATCCGTCCCGTGGTTTTTGCGTGAAAACGTTACAAACATACAAAACTACAACGTTTCCTCTTTGTAATATTAACGTAAATTGTATCGGTAATTAACTTTCCTCATATAAGCTTTTACTCTTTTCTTATTTATGTACAAATATTTTTTTATAATTACCATTTAGTTTCGCTAAAAGAGTAGTCATAACAGTATATAATACCTCGCTTATCGTCGCAATCGAGTAATAATTACAAATAATCTACATTGGTTAATATTACATTTAATAAACATTATCATATAATTATGTAAACATCGCGCCCTAAATACTGGAAAAAACAATAACTAATTTCAAAATAATGGCCGTTTGCTTACTAATATTATAAATAATAAAGTGTCTGTATTTCTTTCACGTCGCAACGGAGCGATTTTATGATGCGATTTTTATATTTAACATAGTTATTTTTTAACGCGATAAAACGTGATTTCCATGGGATATGATAGAAATTTACAAACTCCGATAGATGGCGCTGTATTTAAAAATTAATGTTCAGGACTACGCGAGCGACTCCGCTGGCAACAGCTAGTGTTATACATATTCTAATCAAATACATAATATCGTGAAATTATTTTCGCTTTTTCAATGTAATTTAGATATAATGTCAAAATTTTACTAGTAAATTAATATGTAATGACGCGGAGCTAATGAAATTTGCTTGCCCGTTGTGGCTAATTTGTTGACCGTGTTGTAATCTCTCTTAACTTTTGTACACACATTATGCAAATAAATAATTATTGTTATTATTATTATAAAGTAACCATAGTTGATACAACTAACGTAATATTTATATATTCTACGAGATGACCCTATGAACTGAGAGTCACGTGCTTATACATTTTGTGAATAACTTTTCCGTTATAAATAACAAGATAATTAAGTCGAAATAAAAAAACGCGACAGTTGGATGTGGCCGCCATCTTGAATTTGAAATATTATCCTACTAAAAACAGTCAACAGTCTCCCCATGACCACGCTCGCTGTAAAGTGTTCGAAACGTCGGGTTAATAATGTAATGAATAAATCGCGTTTAAAATCCGTTAAAAAGTTTTTAATTTCTAAATGTATAATACTCGCGTAAAATCAAACACAAGAAATTACTATTATCCTACTATCCAAGCCATTTCATTTACCTATATTGAGGCAGTTGTGAAAAAATATTTAATCCGACATTTATTTCGCTAAGTTTAACTGATTTTTATCGAACATAGCTAAGGACACTCGGCTAATTCGCCTTTTATAAGAAATCAATTAAAAACGGTTCTCCGTTGGGGAGCTACAGTGCAACAGACAAGCACACACCCAGACACGATAATCTCATACCCAAATGTACTATGTATAAATTGTATTAACAATTTCTATATTAAATTAATTTTTTATTGTGGGAGTCGAGCACGCTTCAGCACGAATTGGGCCAGCTCGCACCGGGGAAGTACCACACCCCCACAGAAAACCGGCGTGAAATAGTGGCATGCCACTGTGTTTCGTACGGTGAGTGGGGGAGCCGGAGGCACATTTCCTTTTCCTCACCCGTCCCAGTCCATTCCTTCTTTCCAGCCGTTAATCCTTTCCTTTTCCTTTACCCCTTAAAAGCGGACAACACCTTCGCAGAGGCACTACCTCTGCGAATGTTCATTAGTAATGAATAATCTTGTAATTGTAAGGGTACCACTGAAAATCAGAGCTGAGGCGTTGAGCTTCAGGTATCCTGAGTGATATCCCTTTTTGGCATACGCAGCCACACATCATTGTTAAGTCTAGCCGTTTATTTTTGTTTTTTTTTTTTAGACTTATTGTATGTATGTTTTCTGTTATGATCTGTTGTGTGTGTATGTCTGTATCATAATAAATGTTTTTCTTTCTTTCTTAATTTGATAAGAAATAGATGTTATTTATTTGTTAAAACCTTCACTAACTACATTGGGATTCATACTTTATATAATGTTGTTCAATATATTATTTACATTCTTATTATTTAATTTATTTACTTTCATATATCCAAACTCCAAGTTAAACTAATCGTTACATTCCCGAATTTCAGTGAAAAATCGTAATCCGTTGGTTTCTATACAAAAAAATAGAGAAAATTTCATTAAATAACCTTTTCTGATTTCACACGGGTTCTAGTAAAGAAGTAGCGTAATAAAAATACATACAGCCTACGTCAAACATTATATAACGTATATGGCCTATCTAATGATAAAATATTTCTGAAATTCGTCGAAATAAGCGTAAAATCGAATCATATTTATAAATTAAAACGCCTGATATAAAGTAATAGCAAACATTTTCAACGTTATCGACTTAAATAAATTTAAAACGCCTGTCACAAAAAAGTAGCAAATTGAAAAATTCTTTTCTAAGTCTCTTTTAAATAAGTCCTTAATTTTTTTTGAACACTCTATTGATCTTTTTTCATCTGTGGTCAAAACGATAGTATCTGTGGTTTTAAAATTTAAAATATTATATAACCTAATACTATATTTAAAACCATTGGATACAGATATTATAATTAATATCCTATTCTACTAATCTATTATGGTAATACTATTTTAATTAATACTTACAGTCCGCCCCGGCTTCGCCCGGGGTACATATATTATATCCTATAGCACTCAGGGATCACGAACCTATCCAACGGTGAAAGAATTTTTAAAAACGGTCTAGTAGTTCCTGAGACTAGCGCGTTCGAACAACTCTTCATTTTTATATTATTAGTATATATTGGTAACTGTATACGTCATTTTATATTTGTTACTCGATAAATGACTACAAATTACATTTCTAAATATCCTTTTGCCAGTCTGTCTGTACCATATATGTCCTGGGTATCATTTGGAACGGCTGCACCAAGTTCAATGCTACTCCCAAAGGAGTTTCGAGAGGAACAAAAAAAATTTTGGGACAAATATTAAATAATCATGAAATGCCCCAAAATGCGTCAAAACCTATGCCCCATATGGGCCGCAGTGCTTTTTATCCAGGGTAAGTAGGATGCTACTCTAGTATAGACTCCCGGCCTCGCCCGTCTCGCGCACCCCGAGCCCCAGGACACCACCCCATACAGGTGCCAACGGTTGTCAGCTATACAGGCGAGGGGACCACCAGAGTCCCCGTGGCAGGCATCCACACCCCCCGATAGGACCCCTGGAAACAAATTAATTTAAAGGTTTCAGCGCTGTTATGTATATCTTATATATAAAATTCCCGTGACATAATTTTAGTTACCGAACTCCTCCGAAACGGCTTGACCGAATCTTATGAAATTCTGTGTGCATATTGGGTATGTCTGAGAATCGGCCAACATCTATTTTTCACACCCTTAAACGATAAGAGTAAGGCAGAACAGCGTTTGCCAGCTCAGCTAGTTTTATATCTAAATATATATAACTCAAACACTGACTGACATAGTGATCTATCAACGCACAGCCCAAACCACTGGACGGATCGGGCTGAAATTTGGCATGCAGATAGATGTTATGACGTAGGCGTTCTCTAAGAAAGGACTTTGATAAATTCTACCACTAAGGGGATAAAATATGGTATGAAACTTTGTACTGAGTAAATTTATAAGACCGCGCGGGCGAAGCTGCGGGCAACAGCTAGTATATAATAATTATTAAAATTAAATTTATTTCAAAATGATGAACTAGACCAGATTTAATGGGACCACATGACAAAAAACAATCAGAATTTAAAAATTGTCATGAATTAAGCCTCATTTGTCCTTAAAATCCAAAAAAAACTAATTAAATTTTTCATGGTAATCTTATGTAATAGTTACAAGGGAAAATAAGCTTACCAGCGCATAACATAGAGTCCAGTATGGCTTGCTGCCTACCACCCAGCACTTGGTCTTTCCTGCAAGTGGCCAGATCTAGTATGGGAACGGCCGCCGCCCGTAAAACCGGCGCGAAATTATCATTACTCTCTGTAATAAAGAGGTCAGATGGTTAGTCATCCGTAACTTTAGATTTTTCCATGTGTAAATAGGTGCCAACAGCCTTTTTGGCTCAGTGGTTAACGCGTGAGCGTAGAACCGGGGTCCTGAATTCGATTCTCAGTGGGGACGCACAAAAAAATGTCTCGGTCTGGCAGGACACAGAAGGCTGATCACCTAATTGTCCGTAAAGAAATTTGGTCAGTGGAACAGATGTATATCATCTGCCCCATACCCCACCAGGGGACACGGGACTTCACAAATAGGTGGTATATAATTGTTAATTATTTATAGGCAGTTTTGTAATTTTTTTATTAAAGAAATCCACTAAAATATTTTCCTAGATTCCTTAATTTATGGTAATTTAATAGCATTTAAA